>NC_140590.1:966081466-966298319 GCF_964204655.1 Triturus cristatus
ATCGAGTGTAAAAACGCATTTTGCTCATCGTTAAAAATGCACAAAATTATAAACCTATGAAAATCTCTTACAGGGCTCACACTTCAAGTCCAATGCCTTGGGCATGGGAGGAACTGTCTGACACATTTTAGCACTGTTTACTGTAGTTACTAGGGTCTCACTCCAGTCAATGCATTGACCTCATAACTTTAGGTGTACCTAATTCAATTCTGTGTTTCTAATTATAAAACATTTTCCCAATGGTAAAAGTTTGAGGTGGCGTGTCTGTGATTCAAATGAGTCTACCGGCTACACATAGGCCTCTGCAGTACCAGACTTTTACCTTAAACAGCTAAATAATCAGTTCACCACTGTTTAATATTTTACTTTATATATTTATGCCTTTCAGGGATTTAAAAATGTCCCCAATGCTTTATGTTTTTCTTTAATAATGTTGACAATTTGATTGCTGGATGCAGAAATATTCATTTTGCATTCTTTTACTACTTTTTCATACGACATTGTACGGCGTGGGGTTAAATCTGAAGGAGTCATGCCCAGAGAGCATGCACAGCAAGTGCTGGCTGTCCACGTACTTAAGGATTCAGGCTACTGTAATGGCTGCAGAAACACGCTCCTAGCAGGCTCCTCCAACAAATGCACAGGAGAGTCATTTAGAGTCTGTGTAGTTTCTGTTAGTGAATAGACCTGCGCTGGAGAGTCACTCCTAATTATAGACTCATATTAGAATGTTTCAGAGACTATGTTGACAATGTTGAGAATGAGATTACAAATTAAGTGCCACCTGTTTTGAACCAATAAACACATTACCAGTGACTGTGAAAGAGGTTTCAGCACCACGAACTTGATAATAGCACCCTTAACTGTATTGGTATTGCATGCCTTTCTCCAATAAGTTTCATAGATCTGATGGACCCTTCACTGCCTCTTTGGAATTGTTAGCGGGTGAAGTTTTTTCTCTCATGACCATAACCTCAACACTCCTACTGGACCAATGGAGTAGAATTTTACTCAGACTCACTACTTCATCGCAGAGGTGATGGTCCTCCTCTGTCACAGTGAGGGGTGAGGAAACAGGATATCCAACTGTCCGCTACTTAATTAGGACCATTAATTGGTATCCAAATCACAAATTGATAATCAAGTTCGAGTGAATCACTTCCAAGATCATACTATAGAAATAAAGTATGGAAATTGGTAGACCGAACTGCCTGAAGAAGTTTTGTCTAACAAGAATCATGCAAGCCAAAAGCTTTGCTGTGGCTACACAGAACAAGAGCAAAAGAAGCTAATGTTCTGAAAATAAACTATGACTGTCTCTATTATACATTTAGAAATTAGCACAGTTTCTGTAAAATAACTTTTGACATAAGACTCAGACAACTTTAGAGTATTTAGGGCCAGATGTAGATAACTTCAATTTAGTGAGTCCTTATAGCGATTTTTACCAAATCGTAATTAAGGACTCGCTAAATGGAATGTAGGTAGGAATCGCTAAAATATTAGCGATTCCTTAACATTCCTTAATAACGAATCGGTAATTGAGATTCGTTATTGAGGAATACCTACCCATTCATTCCTATGGGCTAGGAGACCCATAGGAATGAATGGGAAGATATTCACCATTAGTGATTCGGTATTACCGAATCGCTAATAGCGGGAGCTATTTCAAGGGTGCCAGGGTGTCCAAAGGACACCCTGTTGCACCCCTGAAATGTGCATGTGTGCACATGTGGCGCACATACATGCCCTAAGGGCATGGACGCACGTGTGCCACATGGAACATTAAAAAAAGCAAAAAAGTGCTTTTGCAAAGGAAATCGCTACTTACCACCAACTTGAAGTTGGTGGTAATTAGCGATTCCTTAAGGCTGAATTGCACTATTTTTAGTGCTACGTACATTACATTTAAGGAATCTGTATTTCCGATTCCTAAATGCAAGAGCAAAATAAGGAATCGCTATTTTGCGATTCCTAATTTTGCAAGTAGGTTTCAACTCACCTACATTGCACTCAGCCAAATAGCGGTCGGTAACGCAGAAATTCTGCGAATTTCTGCGTTACCGCTCGGTATTTGGCCTCCTTCATCTGGCCCTCAGTTATTGTATTAAAGATCCAAAAACAATTCACATAAGTAACATTTTATAAGTCGAACAGTTTGAAATGTCAAATCACACATCTGGTTAAAGTAATCTATTCCTAAATAAAGAATCCTTAAGAGAAGGGTTTTCGGTAAGCTATACAATCTCTACCACAAACAAAGCAAGAAGTTGGTTCTCGAGGGTTCTTTAAACATTGACAAAGAGATCAAGCTAAAGTCCACTAGGGACAAAGTCCATGGGCAAGGGGGAATGGAGCATAAATCTGGATAGTTCAAGTCTGATATCTCACTACACGGCTTCAAATCATCTGGCAAACAAGTTCATCAGCAAAGGCAAATGGCAAAGGGGCATAATAGAAATACCTCAGCAGGCAGGTTGGAATCAAGGGAAGGTGTCAAAGGGAAGCCTGAGCTTAAATGTAAGATCTTCTCAAAAGGTGCACAAAGCAATGAGGGACCGTGAGAGTGAGTGAGAGCCCTCCTCTGCCTGTGCATTGTGGCTAAATAGTTCATATAATTCTCATCATGACATCAATGCTCGGTCCACAATGGTGTGATCATCATGTGATCACTCTTCCGTCTTTCCAGGTACAAATTGTTACACCAACATAATTTTCCAAATAAATCATGAGAAACAAATGTTCCTCCATCTTCACAGTTTAACAGACAAAGAGCTTGTTCATCTCATTACATTTTATGGATATAGGTATCAATCAGCTTTCATTTGTTAAATATCTTAATGCACTCAAATATTTTTATGATAGACCTGCTAAGCATGTGTGGAAGGTCTTATGATCAGATGTCACTTCTTTTTATGTTACTTCCTGTGAGGTCATGGGCTGTGATGCCACATCCTGTGATGTCACACATTATGCTGTGCACCATGACGTCACTTTCATACTGCCTAACTTAATTAGTCAATCAATCAGTCAATCAAAGAATCTTTGTTTGGCCATGTGTGGCCATAAAAGAAAGTGCATTACATTTTTAAAAACAAATAACAGAATGGATAAGAACATAAAGGTATCAAAATCCAGATTTTAAAAACACATATGATAAAAGACAGTAAACTAGCCATCTCCTAAACCAAGAATGACTCAAACTTTACATTTTTAAAACAACAACATGTGCAGTAAAAATTGTGAAAATAACAATTTCCATTAGCGATGCTAACCTTCCATTCATTTTTTGCCACCTACTATGACTTGGAGAAAGGAGCCCTCCCTAAAACATATGGCATATCTGTTCAACAGTTGCAAATGGTATAATGCTTCTCTACATTTACGATGGCCGAGGTTCTTTAAAAGTGGTTTGAGAGTGTCTGAACAAATGATTGAAAAATGTACAGAAAAACATAAGATGCAATAACATTTGCTCTGAATAGCCTTCGCAGTGGCAGGGTAGAGAAACACTCCCCGCAGGGCGAGAGTCCTCCTAGAAGCCCAAGAGCCACCAAATCTTACCTGCTCTGAAGCAGAAGAGGACAGACCTCACCCAGTGCATGAGATCTAAAGACAGACATAGAGCGGGTTCCGCAGATGAAAAAGACCTGTAATAGATCAGCACGGATTGTTTCGAAAATTCGGTGTTCAGCCTATTTGTCATAGAGCGATCTGAGAAAAGGCACTTAGCCATTGTCTTTTCATCTGTATTGATATTCTGCGGTGTCGTGAACAAGGCAGACAATCCTCATGCATAAAAAGTTTTAGAAATGTAGTCTAACCATGAGATATTGTTTCTTGTCCAGACTGAGACAATCAGAGATAATATTTCTGCAAAGGGACGCCTCTGGGTTGGTCCAAACACTGACCCACAGCAATAAAGGGGCCAAATTAATCTTGTCAGTCATATGTTTCAAGGGCATCTCTGAGTGTATGATGTAACTGGAACTAGATGGTGACCCTCCATAGAATGTGATTTTCTTCAGCTTGGAACGAGGAGGTGTTGATATAGCACCAGACCCTGGCCCCATATGTGAAGGCTGGGACACACTGGGCATTAGAAACATTTAAAAGAGGAGAAATGGTCTTTTTCCCCACAGCTATGGGACGGTTAAGAACAGCACCAGGAACCCTACTAAGCTTCAGCCATGAGTTAGTTAGTTACGATTTCAAGCTGCCCTGTAATTAAAAGTTACGTCCAGGTAACTAAAGTTGTTCACGCTGCTGAGCAACTGGTTCATTATAAAAAAGCTTAGAGATTTTGGTTTTACCAGGCCTGCAGGCCATAATGTGAGATTTACCAAAAATTGGTAACCAAACCGAGGCTAATCATGAAAGATACGTAGCGGTCCACTAGCGTCTGCGGAACATTGGGGGTCCGTGCCAGTAGGACCCCATCATCTGCATACATCAGTGCGGGTACCTGGGGATGAGCAATCTTAGGAGTGTCTAGGGGACTCATGATTAGATGAGGACATAGGCCTTTGATATCAAAATAAAAAGTAACAGGGCTAAAATACAACCTTGACGTACCCCTTGCTCAAGGGAGAATTTGGGAGTCGTCTCTCTGTTGGTGCCCAAGCGCACTCTCTGCTAGGCCGGTGTGCTGTGAGTGCAGAAAGTTCACTAAAGACAACTCTACCCCCAGATCCAATCAAATCAGCCATAACTTGAACCAATTCACACAGTCAAAGGCTGTGGATTGGTCCATAAAGGCCAGGTACAGTGGGCAGCGCCTGACATAGATGTATTTCATGACAATCAGACTCTGATTAGTCCCCTACTTCTTATTTTTGGACTTGTACCCTGCATGCACACACCGTACATATAAAACCATTTTACTTACCTTAGCTGCCACCAAAGCTCCAATTCCATAATGCTCAATCTTTTATTACACTAATAATGAATAATGCAACATTATTCACTATTAGCATAACGAAACATGGACACACACTATAGAGTGAAGCATCACCCCCTGTGTTCTTAGCACTGATTTTGTCACCTCCGAGGCAAGGGGTCACAAATGCAGTGCCAGGTGTTGCCTGGGGCGATTCAAGGGTCGTAGCTGTGACCCCTGGGAACTCCGAAATGAGGTCCATGTTTAGCACCTCTCATATCTTGTGATACATCAATGGCTGAGCAGGCAGTAGTTCTTTGGTTATCTTGTAAACATCTTTGCCTAATATATTCTTCAGGGACAGCTGCATCTGATTCTCTTCTTTCTCTACGGATGCCTTGATTAAATTATCAAATTTGTCTAACCACCCTGCCTATTTGGGTCTCATAATACTGCTGGGGTTTAAAAATAGTCACTCTGGGGTCACAGGTATCCCTTTGTTTGATTTTCTGCTGGCAGACATGTTTCCACACCTTTTTTTAGTGTTCCTTCCTCTGTTTTCTTTTTTTTCTTTATTTCCATGTATTTATTCGTTTTCCTGTCGGGTGAAGCTGATTATTTTTGCTGGCACCTGACTTTTTGTTTGCTTGTGTTTTCAAATATGGAGCTGTAGTCATGAAGTGGCTGTTTTTTAAATGGTTGCCCGGTGATTTGTTAACCCTAATATTAATACCATAATCAATTCCTCACTAGCAACAGCCAAGATTCCGGCAGATTGGAAACTGGCAGCTGTAAAACCACTTCAAAAGAAACAATTGGTGGATCCTGCTACCCTTTCCAATCTACGCCCCATCTCACTCTTACCAAGCTTGAGTAAGATCGCAGATAAATTCATTAATACTCAAATTACAACATATCTGGAAGAAGCAAATCTGCTTCATTCTAATCCATCTGGCTTCAGAGCTCAGCACTCCACAGAGTCCGCCCTTTTACACACGGTGGAATCCTTAAGAACAGCACTCGACCAAGGAAAAAGAGCAGTCCTGGTGCTGCTAGACTTGTCGGCTGCTTTCGTTACGGTCTCACATACCATTCTTGTGGACCATCTTGTAGATTTTGGCATCTCCGGTACCATCCTAGCATGGTTAAAGAATTTCCTGCAAGATCGCAGACAAGTGATCACGCTAGGAAAATATAAGTCACAAGAAAAGGCAATATCTTCCGGAGTTCCTCAGGGGTCAAGTTTAAGCCCTACTCTTTTCAATACATGTATGGTTCCACTGATTAGGCTGATATCGTCCTTTAACATTGAGACTATCTCATATGTGGACGATACGCAGCTAATTCTGGTCTTGGATAACAATACCACCCAGGCGGAAAAAAATCTCCGCTTGTGTCTCACCGCAACCTTTGATTGGATGAGGAAAAACCATATTCAGTGTAATTCCGATAAAACTGAAATTTTACCTTTGGGAAAATAATTATTTTTTCCTCCCAATCTCTGGTGGCCAGTAAACACCACCGCTCCTCCTAACACAGTAAGCGTTGTTAAAAATTTGGGAGTAAAATTTGACACCAAACTTTCTTTTAAAGAGAAATCTTTGGCAGTGGCTGGTACATGCTTTCACATCATCAAAAGCTAAAAGAAATGTTTTGATTTGCTGCCCGTCTCAGCTAGGCAGACAGCTCCTGTAGCCTTAATTACTTCTAGGCTAGATTACTGCAATAGCTTATATGCAGGCAACAACAGGTCAGTCCTGCACAAGCTGCAGATGGTTCAGCATGCTGCAGCACCACTAGTGCTGAAGTGGCCAAGGAGGTCATCCGCATTGACTGAGTTACAAAAACTTCATTGGCTGCCAATTCATAAACGGGTCCTCTTCTAGGTCCTTATTATCACCTTTAGATCCTTCCACTCCATGGGCCCTCAATATCTTCAATCCAGATATAAACAATACACTCCCTCGCGTAGTTTAAGATCATCAAATGCTAATCTGTTGAAAATACCAGCTTTCAGATTGAATCTGAAGGGAGGAAAATCACTCATAGAGATAGGCTCAAAGGCCTAGAATAAACTTCCTGTTTATCTGCGTCAGATTACAGCTGAATCCCATTTTAGGAAGGCCTTAAAAACCCGGATCTTCACCGCCTCTAACACCCTGTGCAAGTCTCTGATCTGATTCCCTGTCTGCCTTTATCATTCGCAGTTAACTCTCCGGGTTCTGCACAGCGCCAAAATTCTCCTTGGAGTGAAAGTTGCACTACATAAATGCCATATTACATTACATTACATCTCTCTGGCCAAAAATGTCCATCGAAATATGTCCTTACGGGGATACCTGACTTAAAAATGGCTACCAGATTTTTTTCAATAGAGCTGGCCTGACTTGAAGATGATCACTCCACCCTTGAGAAATCTCTTTCTCCACAAGATCTCATGTTGTAAGTTTGTTTTTCTCTTCACATGCTTTGCATCCAGGTACGCCCTTTGTGCTTATGTCTTTATTTGGGGGCTGAAGTCTCGTGGTTCCTTTGACTTTCCCCTTGTTTTTCGGGGGGGGGGGAGGGTTCTTGTTGTAGTACATCTTCACCTGCCAGGGGCCTCTCCTGTCTTCACGCTCATGTATGATACATCTTGGCGACATGACAATGACATTTGTAGATATCTCCTGGATGACATGGACAATGACCCTAGGATTGAAATGTAAACTTTCTAAATCATATCTACGCAAACAACGTCATCTTCTAAGCTGGTACTTTGTTGGTGCATTTTAAATATTGGCAGCATTGGGAAGATACTTCAAAGAGAATAGTCTAAAGATTAATGAGGCAAACCCATAATAATTATATGTGGGCATACATGACAAAACTAAAATAGCATATCTATACAAGAAACTTGAGCTGGTTGATACATAGAATTATTTAGAAATTGGATTTAGAGGAGGGTGAAGTTTCAATGGGCCAAGCAACTTTAAAAATTCTTTTTAAAATCTTTGTGGTGATTACATACTTTATGAACTGAAAAAATATCTAGATTTGTGGACATGATTGCCACAGAGGAAATTTGTTCAAGCTGCACTGAACGGCCATGGGGCAAAGCCCAACGGCTCCTGGATTAGCTCATTCCTGTGGCAAAGTCCCGCTTCCCACTGCCACAATACCAAAAGTGCTACTGCCTGATGCTGATCCCAGTGAATAATCCTGATACTAGCTCCCTGCACCCCAGTATTCAAAGAAATTCCCTGCTGCTCACCTCCACCCCAAGGGAAAAATCCATCTACCCTCCATCCACAAAAACTAACTTTGCCTATATCACGCCACCACCCCATTCCAGCAAAGAAAGGCCAAATGTTGCTGGCTCCGTATCCGAACCAGTGCTGAAGACAGGAAAATAACTATCAATCGGAAATAGTCATATTGAAGATCTCCTGCAACAGAATGAGCCACCTCCAGGATACCCTGGAGCAGAAAATGGTCATATGAGAACTTACCACTTCAGGATGTACTTTTCTCAAGACAACCTGTCATTATAACCATTCCTAGCGTGCATTTGCTTTATTTAGGTGAACAGTCAAAGTATGAAAAAACTGCATATTTAAAAAAATGTCATCATTTCCTGATTTGGCTTGCATATGCTATTGGAGTGAAAACAAAACCCGGCCTAACAGTAAAGAACAGATAAATGTTCTAGGAACACAACACTCAAGAAAAGTCCACCACATAAAGGTGTTGACCATAGCATATGAAAGTCATCTAAATCTGTGGCGCACACTAGGCTGATCACTTAAACAAAGTGTTTACAGCAAGAATAGGGGGGCTACTAATTTATGGTGCAGAATTCTGGAACAATCCACAAATAGGGACATTGATGCAGACTTTTGTATGCACATTATGGAAAATCAGCTTACATTTACCGCGACTTCTCTCTAAATCAACCATCATGGAGGACACTGGGTTTAGCTTGATTGGTGATAACACTGAATTTCAGTCTACACTTCATGCAATCAAATGAAATATGGTGATCACAAATAGTGGGATATATGTTTGCTGGATGCACAACAAAGTGACGCCTTATGCTCAGAGCAAAAACGTGAGCTAATTAAAAAAATGCATGTTTGAATTTGCTGGCAGGACTTCAGTCATCTTGCACTTCTCTCTCCTCGTGTGTGATCTTGATCCACAATCCAAAGCGATCTTGAAAACAGTGGAAGGGGGTATTCTTAAAAGGCCGTCAGCGCTACACTGAATCGAAAGAAGATGATTACCTGTTCACTGTGGAATTCGCCCTTTCAGAAACTTTAGTTAAAGAATTGGTGCATCATGCATACTGATCTGTGTCATTGCAACTAAGGTGTTGCAAAACTTTGGATGCAGGACCCCTCACATGCCCCTGCTGCAAATTCAGGAGGACAGATTCCACTGCTATATTATGAGGGAGTGGGGGATAAGATGAAGACTGATTCTGCTTCCGAACGACAAGCAAAAATGATCATGTTCCTGCAATCAATCAATCAATCAGGGAAATGTAAGGGGGCTACTCACCCATGAGGGTCTCAAGGTGCTGGGGGGGGGGGGGGTCAGCAGATCTGTTAGCCGAAGAGCCAGGTCTTGAGGGTCTTCCTGAAGGTGTTCAGGGAGGGGGCGCGTCTGATGTCTGCCGGTAGCTTCTTCCAGGACTTGGCTGCAATGTGAGAGATGGAGCTACCTCGTACTTTGGCTCTAAGGATGCGTGGGGTTTCGGCCAGTGCGAGGTTGGAAGATCTCAGGTTTGTTTTGGGTACGTGGAAGTTGATTCTGTCAGTGAGGTATTTGGGTCCGTTGTGGTGTAGGCATTGGTAGGCGTGAGTGAGGATTTTGAAGGTTATTCTTTTCTCCAGGGGGAACAAGTGGAGTCTTCGTAGGTGTTGACTGATGTGTTTGTGCTGGGGGATGCCGAGGACGAGTCTGGCGGCAGTGTACTGTATTATCTGGAGTTTGCGGAGTAGGGACTTGTTGATGCCGGCGTAGAGTGAGTTTTCATAGTCCAGTCTGCTGGTGATGAATGCGTGGGTGACTGTCTTCCTTGACTCAGGGGGGGATCCATTTGACGGTCTGGCGGAGGGAGTTGAAGCAGCTGGAGGTGACGGCGTTGACCTGTCGGTTCATGGTGAGTGATGAGTTGAGTACGATGCCGAGGTTTTAGGCGTGGTCTGAGGAGGTAGGTGGGTTTCTGAGGGCGGTCGACCACCAGGTGTTGTCCCATGCTGAAGGGGTAGGTCCATGGACAAGGACTTCTGCCTTCTCGGCTTTGAGCTTCAGGCAGCTGTTGGTCATCCAGACTGCGACGTCTTGCATTCCTTTCTGGAAGTTGTACCAGGCAACCTTGCAGAGCACCACTGAGCTGGAAGGCAGCCCTCCCCCCCCCCCCCCCCGCTCGAGTCCTCATACCTGGCGAGGAGCAAGAACCCCGCTTGTTCCACTCATGAGCTGTCCATTCAGAAAGCGCCTCAAAGAGGCAGTAGTGGATGAAATTACATGATTACTACCATATTTTGCTGACTGCTTGTATATAAATTAACGTAGTTTTAATTTATGTTACGTTAAGGTTTACTAAATGGGCATTTTATTTTGGTGGCACAAATATGTATCATTGTAAGATTGATACACTAAAATCCATTGACTTTTCAGCACCTGTAACATTGTAAGCTACCACCAGAGTCCCTTGTTATCTGTTTTATCAACCAGATTTTCTGCGCCGTTCTGGCCTCGCGTGCTAATCGAACCCTGTGCCTTGTTGATTTACTTGTTGAATGCGTTGATGTTATCTGTAGCATTTGCCGTGAAGTGTACTGAGTTCCTTGCAACAATCCTAATCCTCGTCATCTGTAATTAAATGTAAAAATAGTTGTTTGCCTGCTCTTCCGCCAATGCATGAAGGTGAGCGATAACAAAGCAAAACAAATGGAAATATGAAGACTCATTCCATCAGCCTTGACAAGTCTGCACAACCGCCGCCTGGAGCAGTCACTCCGGCACCCTACAATCAGGGCTGGCGCTGGCAACACAGGCACGCGCTGGTGCTGAGAGTGACAGGTCGTCTGTCCGTCACAACCCAATCACCCCTAACGGCAGACCCATCAGTTCCTTGCCCTGTGGGCTGGTATCTCAGTCAGCCCACATTGCGAAGCTCTCCCTGCCAGTCTCAGACAGTAGGTTTGTCTCTCGCCTGCTGGCAACGGCTGAGCGATGTCCAAGGCTGGCTTTAGGTGTGGGCGAGCACGGCCCTGGCCCAGGGCGCCTACAGTTAGAGGGGCGCATGTAAATCTCCTGAGTGCCGTCTGTTTATAAAATCTTGTTTTCGTGGGCCTCCGGCTGATTACCTTTCTCCCACTCCCCTTTCTTGCTCCCTCGCCCCCTCCCATGGACTCTCCCCTCCAGTTTAGCAAGTGAATGTGTGACTGAGGTTAGACGACAATGTGCAAATGTGTTCACAGGCAGGCTGAGGTATTCAGCCAAGACGAGACAAGTGCGCAGAACAGCCCCCACAGAACAGGACCGCCAGGGGGAGGGGGGAGATGTGGCAAGGGCGACGGGGAAGGGTCGGGAGGGGCGCCAAATGTAGTTTCGTCCGGGGTGCGCTCTGAGGAAAGGCCGGCCCTGGCTCTGCCTTGCTCCACTAAGATGTCGCTGGATGGATGCAACCCTGTCTCAGGATGTCTGTCTGTCTAGCTTCCTGTTCTGTTTGTCTGGGGGCATGGAATCAGTGACCAGGCAGGTTGGAGAAACGGTGCAAAGTTAGGGCAGACTGGTTCTAAGCTCAAGGAGAGGGAAACAAGAACCCAGAGTGGCGTGTTTCCGAAACAAGGAACCTCAGATGAAAATCAGGAAATTCAGGACCATTGCACTCGAAAGGCTCCGACACTCTATTTTGGAAGGGCAATTGACTCTATATGATAACACTGTCATATCTGAAATGGGGGGCTGAAGAAGTGAACCCCCACTATCAGCCACCACACAAATATAACTCACTACAGACGGCTTAGGTTGGAAGGCGGAAAGACACACCCACTCTTCAAGACCCCCTCTAAACCACCTACCCACAGCAACGTGGCCTTGCAACAAAATCTGCAATGCAGAAACTGCTCTGGATGAATCACAACTGCTGACTGGTGTTTGGACAGAGCGCAAAGAGGCCAAGACATTGGTGAACCCGCTGTATAAATATATTAGCACCATAATATAACACTGCAGCACACACTACATGAAACCGTGTCAGTTTTCAGTCAAATCCAGACACTTCTAGCACAAAAGTGAAATTTAGAAAAAGAGTGTTAAGATTTCCTTTGTGCCACAAAAAATCATTGCTGATCTTTGAAACTTATTTTTTTTTGGGGGGGGGGGGGGGTCTGACGTTACGTCGCCCTTGACCTAAATCAGCAAAATAGTGGACGCCATTGCAATGCCATGAATTAGACTAAGCGGCTTAATTGAAGAGGTAACATTAAAATGTTGAACTTCCCTAAAATTGTCATTTGTCATCTTGTGGTCACCATCTACTGTTCATTGTTTTGTTGATATGTGAATTGCGGTTCGTTTAAGCTTCAATGATTTCTGCACCCATATATTTAACTTCTTTTAAATGTAAAACTGATTATTGCCTTAGATTCATTTTCGACACCTCCTTATCGCTCACCTATTATCACTCATTATCACGTGTAGCTCTTCCTTTGTAGAGCATGTTAACGCCTTTTCGGAATGCTCACGCTTCATAAAGCCGCAAAAATAAATAAACAAATGACTCGAGAATACTATCACCAGCGCGCGTTCGGAAGCTCAGTTCACACGCACTCACTCTCTTTTCCGTTGAAACTTAACTGGGCATGCCACAAGCACAGCAGTTGGTAAACTTTTAGAAATAGTTCATTTTTTTCCCAAGACAAGTCTTTCTGTGAATGGTGTGACGCATTTTTTTTCCAAGACAAGTCTTTCTGTGAATGATGTGACGCAACTGTAATTGAACTGGCACTAGGGAGTTATTTAGCCCTGCTAGAGTCCCGTCCGCGGAAACGAATGGGTTTGCAAGACGCTGGCTGTCTCTGTCTCTTTAAGAGATGCACGGAATGCTGTCCGAGGGAGCGAGCCCGTATGACACGCTTTAAGAGGCACTATTTAGAAGAGGGTAGAGGCTGGAAGCAGAAGCCACAGCAGATAGACCCTAGTTAAGTGGCAGCATACGAAGCACGGAGGTGTGTCTCCTTTTATTTTATTTATAAACCGAACGAAAGCAAACCAAGACAGACTTTCAGAAAGGTCAGCCTAGACGGGGACGCTTAAAAACAAAACAGATGACAAGATTTTTTGCAGCTCAGAAAAATGAGCGGTTTCCAGTTGGACGACTTTGCAGCCGGGTGGATTGGCGGTAAGTGATACTGGGAGGGTATGTAAATACCCTGCCTCATATGCGCCTGCTACCGTGCTCCCCTGCTGGGGTCCGCTAGTAGCTTGCACCACATGCGACCACAGTGCCACAGTGCTCTGTAACGTGGTCGCTGTGCTGAAAGTACCCTCGCCCCCTTTTACAATTTCCTAGAAGTCTCCTACCGTATAATGATTTCACGATATTTTCACCAACTTTCTAGGCGCTGCTGGGGTTCTGGTCGGACACCCGTTGGATACAGTGAAGGTAAGAACCATTTTTTGAGTGAACCTGGCCTTAATATCTCTCGACGTGGAACCTGAAACTTGGAAGCGAAATGTGAATTTCCTGCGAGTCTCGATTTCCAGAAATGGAATTCTAACTAGTGCCTGGTGGTAGTACTGGCACGTGCGTAACATACGCAGGGGCTTTTGCCAATAGGTCAGAGCGCGTAGTTACACAGGATTCCCTTTCGACTACAGCAATATTAGCGCATTGGAATTTGGAACGGGAGAAGCCGTTCCCACAACTGGGTTCTCGTAACTTGGCTCTCATACAGCTCATACAGGGTGATGTGCAAGTTAGTCTGCCTCTAGGCGCTTCGCCGCGCACAGAATCGCGCAAATAACGACGTTGTATAAAAATATTTCAAGTTGATAGGCAGTGCAGTATCATATGCGTGCATTGTGCACGTGTGATCGCACTGGTGAAATGGGAAACTCACTGACTGTGACGTGCAACGTTGTTCTTTCTGTTTTTATGAGAGCTTTGTAGGTGAATGAACTCATTTGAAAGGGCGTTGTGTCTCCTGCTGGCGGGGTGATTAAAGTGGAGGCAGTGAAGCATGAGGTGAGGGCCGCCCATGCAGGGAACTGTTTACATTTACACGCACGGGCACTCCCTGTTGTGTCACCTTTTCATATTCATAGGGATTCATTCACAGTCATTAAAGTGCGCATATCATTACCCGCCCTGTCCTGGCCAGCGCTGAAGAAAGGGAAGTCGGCTCGTGGAAAATCTGCATTGTAAAGTAGTTCCTTGCCACCTATGATAATTGTATACCTCCTCACCATGGCTGTTAGAACACATTGATAACGTGCACGACCCCATGCCCGAATCACAGATTAAGAGAAGGACGGATCTGACCATTTACAAGCTGACTCCTGTTTGCATATCGATGTGGAGAGGGTGGAGAGGCGAGCATCATTCCTCCATTGAAAGGAAGAGACCGCATCTCACCTGCTGTCGAACAAGCCACAGTCCCCCCTTGCACATTCTTAAAGTGTTAGGCGCTACATCCCAAATTACAAATCATAACATTTTCCGTAACAGCTTTCTTTTGGATTACAGCAGACGCCTCTAGGGGTTTTGAGGCCTGGATTTCAAACCCGGCTTCGGCCCTGGATGTGTCATTCTCGACAAATCACTCAGCCTCCCTGCGTCAATAACGTAATTTAATTCAAAACATGTGGCGTCCCACTTGATGTGCACAGATGTGATAGCAATGTACAATGTACCTCTGCTGCTAGGTTCGTTCTATGCCACTGCCGTCTCACTAGGGCTGCCGCCACCTGGGCAAGTCAGAAAAGGCCATGATCAGGAAGCCGGCCGCTGTCCTCGCGCTCCAGAGACTGAGAGAGGATGCGCCGCCTCAGATTAGTTGATCTCACCTTTACCATTGGCCGAGGCAGGGAGGCTTTCAGAAAGTCGGTGCAGAGCTTGGTGTAGGACCCGTGGGGGGCGGAGGGGTTTATACCCCGCCCCCTCTGATTCTGGAGAGGTGGAGGGACGCAGGGGACAATTGTGGGCACTGAAGCGTTGAGGTCAAGCAATGATATTAAGGCATAACACCTCAATGACCCACGATTAAATAACCAGCAAAACAACGGATCTTTGGTTACAGCACTTCAAGGACACACATGTGATGTGCAGCATGCAGTGATTCATTTGTAAAAGAGTAAGTGCCGGGCCCAAACATTTTCTCAGTAGCTCGGCCCTGCAGGAGGTCGTGGTGTTGAATACCAAGGCGCTGGGGTCCTGATCCCCCTCACCCCCAGGAATCTTTTAATCCATCACCAGGCACTCCCTGTCCCTCAAACTCACACCAGCTCTTCTTTTTCGTCCCTGCTTTCTCCCTTTGCATTGCTTTTCCGTCCTTATTGTCCTCCTTCGTTCTCTCTTATGTTTTTTCTTTCTTTTTTTCTGGGTCAAAATCTGTCGAGCAGCAAGCATTGACAAAGCCAACAGGTCTCTCTTTTCCAAGAGCTATTGGCTTTGCCAATGCCATTTACCCATGTTGCACAGTAGTGTGGCTGCCGTGCAGCGTGGCTAAATGTCAGAAGAAAAATGCTCTGATGCGGCCCTGAGCTAGGTGCGTCATTGCCTCCCCCCCATGCCCGCCCCCCTTAGGGCAAGTGGAGGTGGCAACTCAGACAACGGCAGAGAGGGTGGAGATGGATCAAGGGGCAACATGGGCAAAGGGAGGGTGGTTGGGAATGGGCAACAGGGTGGGTGAAGAAAGGACTATGAGGCATCCAGCGCTTTTACTCCGTCATAGCGCTCCCCCCACCCCCCCTTTGAAGGCGGGAGGGGGGGTTGCAACAGAGTGCCAAATGCGTTTCAGCGCGCGCAATGAAATTCGTTTTATTTATTTATTTACTTACATTACTCGGGTCGGCCGTGAGTCGGAGTTTACTACCCCCACCCTGCCTCTCCCCCGTCCTGCCGCACCTCAGAACTCCCTACACGGGCCGCTACTGCCAACCACTGATGCTGCAAAACGCTCCCATGGAAAAAATGTAGACAGAGATTTAAAACAAAAGCCCATAGGAAATAATAGCAAATTATTTAACATATAAATAAATATGATTTCATGCTAAAAATATATTAAAAAAAATACTTTATCTAATTATAAACTATTTTAACAATCTTTTTTGAATTTATAAAGTAATGTACCAATAATGTTTATTAATATATAACTAAGCTACTTTTAATTATTTCAATACATTACTTTTAATAATTATGAATGCATAATACAACAAAATCTAATTTATAGATTTATTTTTAATTTAAAAATCTGAAAAATAATTGGAATTTTATTTCATATATTTAAATGAATTAAAGATTGAATTCAAAATTAATTCACTAGTGCTGTAGCATGTGTTTATTTTGTTCTACATTTAAAATGAATATATATATAAAATTAATTTACCATAATCTTAAACATATATACCTTTTTGTTGTACAATGTAATTTTTTTTCCTAGTACAAAACAAAATTTAAATGTCTGAAAATGAACTGTGCATGTATTTCAGATTATGGAAAGCAGAAATGAGGCACATTTTTGGGTAATTCTAAAGTGTGGTGGAAACATATTTTAATAAGATCAAAACAAATCAATTCACTTGGTGATAACATTTCCACACATTATCGTTTATGCGCTGTACTCTTTAATCAGTAAAACTGTATGTCTCTGCAAATGTAATGGCCATTTCAATTGAAGATGGGTTGCCTGTAATGGCCGTGAGCTACCACACCATGCATACTCCATTTTGCCTTACTCCACTCCTACTCTGCACCACTGCAAGCCACTGCACTCTACTGTGCATCACTCCACACTATGCCACTTCACGCTACTCCACACTCCATCATTGCACTCTACTCTGCACTACTCCACTCTATATCACTACACTCAATGCCTCTCTGCGCCACACAAATCTACCCTATGCTAATGCACTCTACCCGCACTACTCTGCTATGCACCACTGCAATCTTTGCCTCTGCACTCTACACCAGTCTGCTCTAAGCCACTCTAATCTACTCTGCACCATTGCACTCCACGACACTGCACTCTGCAACACTCTACTCTATGCTGCTGCACTCTACGCCACTTCACTCTTCTCTGAAACAATTTACTCTATGCAACTGCACTCTACGCTACTCTATTCCACTCTGCACCATTCCTCGCTACAGTACTACACTCTACTCCACTGTAATCTACACGGTGCCACTCCACATCGCTGCACTCTATGTGGCTGCACTCAACACTACTCTATTCCTCTCTGCACCATTACCCTCTACAGCACTCTACTCTACGCCACTGCAAATCTTCACTGTGCCACTCCACATCACTGAACTCTATGTCGCTGCACTGTACGCCACTGAATGCTACAACACTGCATTCTATGCCACTGCACTTTACACCAATGCACTCTATGCCACTTTACTCAAAACCAATACATTCTATGCCAATGCACTCTACGACAATCTACTCTGCAACACTGTATTTTACGCCACTTCACTCTAGTCCACTCTACTCTGCTCTACAGCACTCCACTCCACGATTCTCTACTCTATGGTGCTCTGCTCCATTAAACTCTAGTCCACTCTATGACCTTCAACTACACTCTATTCCACTCCACTTTGCAACACTCTACTCCACTCTATGCTACTCTGAGACACTGCTCCACTCTACAACACTCTATGCAACTCCCTACATGTCACCCCATGCCCCTTTATTCCACTCTATTCAATGATACACTACTCCACTCAACTCGACTCCACTGCCCCACTCTACACCACTGCACTCCAAGCTATGCAACACCACTCCACTCTATGACACTCAACTCTACAACACTCTACTCGACTCTATGCCATTCCACTGTCCCACAGAACTCCACTCTATGCGACTTCACTCTACAACATGTTACTCCCCTCTATGTCACTCTACCGTACACCACTCTACTGCAATAACACAGTCTACACCACTTCAGTCTGCACTCTACTGTACTCCACTCCACGCTGACACTCTGACACTTCACTCCACTCTATGCCACTTAACTCTACATCACTCTACACCATTCCACTCTACTACACTCTACTCCCTCCACCACATTCCACATGTCAAAACCACCTCACTGCACACTGTACCATTCCACGACACTCCACTTCATTCCACTCTACACCATGCCACTCAACTTTACTCTACACCACTCAACTCCAGTTCATGACTCTGTACGCCTCTCTACGCTTCTCCATAACACTCCACTCTACTGCACTTTATGATACTCCACTCACTCTCCTTTACCCCATTAACTTTTAGCAATGCTGAATAGCAGCCATGCTGGTGTACAGCATGGCTAAATCATATTGGCAACGCCAATAGCTCTTGCATAGGTGAAACATATTGGCTTTGCCAGTGCTTGTTTACAATTCACACTAAACTCTCCAGGTAGAAAAAAATAGTGTAGTTCAGGAGAACTGTAGTTGGGAAAACATCAACAATTCTTCTTAATGTAATTTGTTTGCTATAATGGCATCCACACAAAAATTTAGGAACAAATGCTACCTGGAAGCAGCAGTGGGGCAGGGTGGGGGGGAATTGATGGGGGGGAGATGGGTTAAGACAGAATCACTTACCGCCCGGCTGGCCAGCTGGCCGGCCGCCGCCTCTCCTATGTCCTCTTCATGGCTTCTTGGTGGAGACAGGAAGCATGAAGCACCAGGACTCCCAGGCTCCCTGCAGCCAATCACAATGCCTCAATACAGTGTTGTGATTGGTCTGAGTGCCATGCCAAGGCACTCAGCCAGGGCCTGGAGGGGCAGGCATGTTCTCCATACAGGCTGTAATGCAGCCTGCATGGAGAACACAATATGTGCGTATGACTGTTTTGGGCGGCCCGAGAGGGCCGGCTAAGCCCTCATGCTCACATAGGGATTGCAAACCACTCTTCTGCCTGCTCTGAGAGCAGCCCCGTCCCACAAAGACGCTGCAGTGGGGAAAAGTAAAATGATAAGAACCTTGAGTTATTATCATTTTATTTTTCCTTTTTTTACACTGCAAAAAGCAGTGGGGAAACAGTCCTCTGCCTTTGCGGAGGAGCCGCCACCTCAAATAAGAGCCCTGCTTTGACACCATTCCGCTAAGCACCATGATTCTCCTTCTCTGAATCACATTCTTCTGCCCCTGGGGACAGGCTGGTAGGGAATTGAGGAGAAAAAGGAAGGGCAGACTGATAATGAGATGCCTTTTTATTTCTCTAAATAGTCTCTGTTAACTTTTTGATTAATGGCGTGAGGAAATCTATACATAAAATATGGGATCCTTTAATCGTTTGTAAATCTAAATATTTCCATTCCCTTTATTTCCCTTCCATAGCCCCCACCAAGGTCTTCTGTCCTGCGATCAGCGGGCTATCATCCTGAGTTGTAGTGTTGAAGAAAGAGGGATTATGTGTGCTGGTGCATCTTTGGTCCCATTATTACCAGTGGCTCTGCCTTAGTCTGTGATACCTGCACTTAACTCAGATTGAAGAGTGACAAACAGTTGAGTGTACCATACTTTGGTCTTTGTTATAGTTATTGCGGAAACCCTGATGCAGTGGCGGTTCAGCACAGGCTTTTTCGATAGTTTTAGGGGAAGATTTAAGGAGAGTCCCCCCTTCAGGGTGGGGCGACTGTCCATGGAATGAATGATAACATGACTGGATCCCAACTGATCACTCATACAAATATTCACTCACATACCAGATTCACTGAAACACGCTCGCTGGCCCTAGCGACCCTTTAGTTGCTCACTCATTATTTTTTTGAAAGACTTTGATTATTCCCACCTGAAGTCAGTGCTCCCATTCCACCCTACAAGCTGTCGAGTTCATGGGGGACCTCAGCCTCTTTATGAAGATCCTAGAAAGGCCACTAGCATAACCCCAGTTTTCAAGGATGGAAGGGGAGACTTTCCTATTGGACTAATGGACCTTGGGGGAGAATGTGTTTTACCTTTACTCCTCTTACGGGTACTAACTAAAATTTGTGGTTTCACTCCCTATTTGTGATGGCTTTGTTAAATGAAGAGCAACCTATTGTGAAGCCAAAAGTCTAACATGCATTTAATATACAAATAGTGAGCAGCCTGGTAAATAACAAAGAGACAATTGTCTTTACAAACGGCCAGAGCTTTTGCACAAAATGGGCAGTAGGCAGAGTCGGACTGTAAGAAAAAATAGTCCTGAGCACCGAAATAAAAGTAGCCCCTATTCGCAAATCAAATAGTTAAAAAAGTGTCCCACATTTGCAAATCAGGCCAGTTTTGAACTTGTAAAGTCATGCTGTATTGGTATTTTGCAAGGTAGCAAAAATCAACAGTAGAGCCGGCCCACCAGCCCACAAAAGAGACCCACAAAGTGCTAAAAAAAGTCCTACACACTTCTCTGTCAGACCAGCCCATCGGGCACTGCCTGATTGCCCTACAGGCCAGTCTGACCCTGTCAGTAGGAGCACGTTATTCTAAAATGCATGCAAAATTGGACAGTTTAGATATAAATGTTTTCTCAATGCAAGCCTATGGAGCTCAAACATGTGACAGAACTTTCAACTTTCAGCAAAATTATCTAATGGGCAAGTGGCAGGGTCTTCTCAAGGAGAAAATGCAAGATGTCCTTGAAACTGAGATAGAATATGTGAGCATACTGCTGACTTCATTAATTTCTTAAAATCATGCTTCTGGTTGACAATATAAAAAGCAAGGCTACACTTTAATGTCTAAATGCACTATTTCAAATAAAATGGCTTCTTTGCTTAATAAAATCTAACAAGTATATTGAGGCGAAAGGGCACTTCAAATTAATAGGGAAATTACATACATACTTGATTATGAAATATATCATTGTACGTTATGATATCCAGCTGCAAGGGGAAATTGACTTTAAAGCAATAGGAGATACAAGATTGTGTTTTCACAACTCCCCCCTTTTTGCTGGGAGGCAAAAGTTTACAATAATTCAAAACTTCTACTTTAATATCTTCATTATAGCTCATCTCCAAGTGTAGCATGGGGAAAGGTGTTGTCAATGTCTTTATTTCCGAAAGCGAGTAGAATCATGCACATTATTACTTTGATCTGTAAGTACAGAACGGTAACAATTAAAACAATTGGAATAATTATTTCAAATATTTTCATTCCCCAATGCCCAAAATGTGTAACCCTGTCCAGATATCACAGAGATTAAAAACTAACCCGTTCTGTAACTCATGCAGTTTCCTAGTGCTATGCTTGATGTGGTCTTTTCGCTCATGTATGGTGAGTGAGGTGTTGGGAAGATGAGTGCAGCATGTAGAACCTACTATAGCTCAAGCCCTTGACCTCCTTTGCTACTAATATGTATTTTAAAGCGATCTGATTCTGATCCAGCATCATGGCATGGGCGTCTAGCTGACCTACCACTAATCCTGGAGCTAATACGGTGAAGTTAGCAATTTATTACATTATCTCTGCACTCTTTCTCACTTTATTTAAGGCACCTATTATTGCATATGTTGGAATTAATGGGGAAAATAATCTAGAAGTAGTTGAGAAACCCTTCTGCTGCTCCTCTGTGGCAAAGGGTGATCACCAAAGTATCTCAAAGCAGGAATAATATATCCTGGATAACAAATTCCAGTCTGAAGTCCACCATGAATAGGCTTTGAACCAACAAATGAAGTATGCTTGTCTCCTGCTGATAGCCCTTTTGAAAAAACAGTCCACGAGGAAGAAACAATTCATAAGAGGCAACTCAAAAGGAATAGTGACATTTTCTGTTTACTACAAAAACACTGGAGATGACAAAAACACCGGGGATGTTTGCTTTATGACTCGGTCATTGCAAGGTGAGTCATATCTAGCAAGTTGCAGTTGAAAGGATTATTACACTTTTCAAGACCCTGATAAGAAGTGGGGGACATATCCGCACACACTGGCATTTTGTGCCCATGGTAGAAGAGATCAAGAGAAAAGTCACCATAACTGATGGATACAAGGGGTTACTACCCCCTACACCCACAGGTAAATATGTGCAAAGCCTGCAAGAAAAAAGTATACATTGTTTGCAGTTGTCCAGCAACAGCGCATTTGCCTTGTTACCACAAGCTGAGTAGCATCTCAGGTAAGAACAGGCTCAGTACAATTAGGCTTTGAAAATGATTTCCCTTTGTGAAGCGAGGATGAACCCCACCACCTACCAGACAGTGATGGCAGCAGCAAAAATAGCAGTCCTGACCCACATAGGGATCCAATATCCAGGAACAGACTGCAGGGGGAGCATTGAGTGGTGGTGGTGAAGCAGGCCAAAAATGTAGCCAAAGAGGACTTGTTCCACCAGCATGCGTGAAGATTGCAGCAGGATCAGTTCCATTAGGGGCTCCTGATCTAGGACCAGGCACTGTTCCAGAAGCAGGAATGCCACCTTCTCCAGCAAAATCAGTTCATTTACAATGAGGTGAATGGATCCACACCCCCAGACCATGGCCATTAACTGCTGTGTTGTTGATGTGCAAGACCTGAGAGTCTGCAGTGTTGTTTTCCTCTGGTATACACTTAGGTGCACCCAGTCACTAATCAGGAGGGAGTGGCAGGCTTTGGTTGGACATCAGGTAAGTTTGCTTGAACCTGAGAATGGAAACTGTAAGGACATTGTATAAACTATCTGTTGTACTGAAAAATGGCATTGCTGTTAAAATGTAAATCCAACTTAGCAGCTGAAACTGAGGAATTTAAAGGCAGTATCTTGGGTTGACACATAAATATTTCACATGGGCTCTATTTGGTGTTCTAGGAGGGAACTGCTGTGAAGGACCATAGTACTAGCAGCAGGGAATTAGACCATTTTAGTTGAATTTCATATGCACCCATGTGTGTGCTGCTATTTTTATTTTTATATGAAGTGTTTAGTCATACGTGAAAAATGGTGCAAAAGGATCAGAGCTCCTCCTCTCAATTTGTGAGAAGGGCAATGTTTAAAAAATTGTAAAATACCCCTCACACACTGAAACCTGATTCAGTGTCATGCTTCATCATTGGGGTTTTCCCGCCTCTCCACGGGCGTGCTACGACTTGCGCAGATGAAGGAGCACTTTATTCAGTGATTGGTGAGTATGTGTAGTGCGTGGGATCGTGAAAAGAAAATGTGAGATGGTTAAAAATTCTCTGGCTAGGGGAACGAAAATACTTTATTGTCTTCCCTGGTTGAGAATAGTAAAAGTGGGGAGGTGTAGATGGTGTACTATATTGAGTCACCTCCTACAAGGTCGACATGTTTCAGAAGCCATCCCCTTGGCTTTCTTCCTCAGGACGAAAAAACGATCCCTGTTACACCTCAATTGGTGATAGAATAAATGTACATATGCCTGATAGTCACAAACACTGTCCTTTGTTCCCTGTTATGGGAGTACAAAAATATACCACTTGTATATCTTAAGGACTTTAGAATGTAATCGTTATCGCTCCATGAGCTCACACGAGCGGTGTAGGGCACCTTCAAATAGACAATGCTGGAAGGAGCGCGATCACCAAAAAAAGGACCTTCTCGTGGCTCAGGTTCCGACGAGCCACAAGAAGGTACTTCCTTTGGTGATCGCGCTCCTTCCAGCATGGCTTCTGAAACATGTCGACTGAATAAAGTGCTCCTGCGTCTACGCAAGTCATAGCACGCCCCGTCCCGTAGAGAGGTGGGAAGACCCCAATGATGAAGCATAACACTGAATCAGGTTTCAGTGTGTGAGGGGTACTTTACAATTTTTTGAATCATTGCCCTTCCCACAAATTGAGAGAAGGAGCTCTGATCCTTTTGCACCATTTTTCACGTATGACTAAACGCTTCAAATAAAAATAAAAATAGCAGCACACACATGGGTGCATATATATTCATATAATACATGGTAGAATCCCTATGTTGGATAACTGCTCCATGATACATCCTGGTAAAGGTGGGAAGTAGAAATGTTGGTGTGACCATAAGCCCAGTGCTGTCTCTCCACACCCCACTCAGGTTCTCTTTTACAATTCTGCTTGATTTAGGATTGTTTTTCACCTCTGGATGTTTGGTCCTGCAATTGAGACAACTCATTTAGCATTGGTACAGGAAATAAGGGGCATATCAACAAGGCTTTATCTCTGCTTTTTTGGCTTTAAAAGCCAAAAAAGCAGAGTTAAAACTAGCGCCCTATCAGCAACTGGGTGCTAACACGCAAATTTGCATGTTAGCACCCTTTTACTCTACGCTTCCCCTTGCATCTCTAATGAGATGCAAAGGGGGCGTTCCAGAGTAAAATAATAGGAGAAATGTCACTAAGCGACATTTCTCCTATTATCAAGGATATCTCTAACCCTGTTAGCGATAAAAAAACAGCGCTAACCCCGGTTAACTCTGCTTTTTTACGTCTAGTATTTTTCTGACTTAGCCATGATATCCTATGTAAGGTGGATATCATGGCTAAGTATGTCTATCCCTATCAGCAAGTTATCGCCAAAAGCTTGTGGGATTATCGCTGTATTTCCAGTGATAATCTCACAATTGGCAGCTTGCGCTCTGAATTTTATCGCTTTGGAGATAAGCGTTGCTGATAGCATGCTATCTCCGTGTTAAAATTCAGAGTTGGCCGGCGATAATTATACTCGCGCTTAGAGCGCTGAGCAATAATTATCGCCGGCCCTTGCTGATATGCCCCTAAGGGAGTTCTTATACATAGCAACATCAGGGGTTTAAGACAAGGCAGCAGGCTTAGTGGCTGAGACAGTTAGGATGGCACTTTTTTGAGGGTAGTGGTGCACTGACACTTTACCACTGCCACCTTCTTGCGTTACTTTAAGGAACTCACACATTTTTAATCATACTGGTTATTCTTAATAGGGGTCTCCCTGATTTTAAGAAACCCCTTTGCATCTATAGGAGCCCAAAGTAGTGCATTACTGCAAATGCATACCTTGAATCGTTGTACATGGCCACAATCTTTTTGTTGACTAATATGCAAACACTGGTGAGAGTTATATGCTCTGCAACCTAACCTGATCTCACATTTGGCAAATGACAATTTTCCACAATCAGATACACGATGCATACAGCATACCCATCATTATTTCTGAGACCTGTTCTGTAAATAAAATAAATACATGGATCCTACAACTCTTTCGTATCCAAAATGTCCTCCAAACCTCAAACTTTGCATAAAGTCACCTCATATTTCTACCCTCCAGGTGTTCCCACATTTCCCCCAATACAAACGCTACCCTACTTGTGCGGCTGGGTCAAGCACCTGCAATAGGAACAGTGGTAAGAATGTTGTGGCTACCCACAGATTCGGGAAGTTTCCATCATAGAAATGTGAGGATAATGTGAGATTTTAGCAATTTAAGCAACGTTTGAGCTTTGCAGGTCATAGTGGGTGTCTGTTTTTTTTTAAAAATGTCTGGGTCTGGTAGGTTTCTCTGGAAGGCAACTCAGCCCTGTCTAAAATAACACAGCTATCCAATCAGCAAAACAGGACTTTATTTGGCAGGAAATATTGATGTCTCCACCGTGCTCTTTGGGGCCTTGTGTGTTGCTCCCACTAGCTCGAGACACAGAAGTGGGATAGAGTTTTTATCAGAAGTGTGGAGTTGATGGCTAGTAGGAATTTTGTGGATCTACACAGATACTGAAAGTTTCCATCATAGAAATGTGTGATTCTAGTCATTTAGGTGACGTTTGAGGTTTTCAGGGCATTGTGTGTAAGTGAGTGGCATTCACACAAGTTACACCACCCTGGACTCCTCTGGGTGTTCATTTTTTCCTACAAATGGCAGGGATTGTTATTGTCCTTCCGTGTCCATCCACGTCTCAAGTACAGATTTAAACTGGATGGTTTTGACATTATCACTAGTAATGGGGTCAAAGAGTAAATTCTAATAACAGTGTAAGAATGCTGACCTCATCAATTACTGGTTGTGTGACGCAAAGCCACGTCAGGGTATCAACCATTTTATGGTACACTCACACGTAATTCATGCATGCTGCATAAAGCCATTCACACCGCCAACTATGGGCACAACGCACACAACAACCACATCAACAAACTGCTGCCAATGAAGGGCCCATCACACTCATATGCCTAAAGGACTGACATATGCATCACACTGCTATTCAACCAGTCATCAGCCAATTTAAATACAAACACCCTGCAGCAAATCAATAAACACATACCACCATCCAACAGCCATACATACAGCTAGCCAACAGCCACACATACCACCATCAAACAGTCACACATTCGACCAGCCAATAAACACACTTTCCACCAGCTAATGATCACATATACCACCAGCAGAGAGCTGCACATTCCTTCAGCCAACATTGACTCAATTGCCACTACACCTATATTGACAGCCACTGTTGACGGTTAGTGCCTTGACTGGAGATTCACTTATACCTTGACCATCTGCCTTCTACTTACACAAGATCCCTGTAAAAATAAATCTAGGCTAATCTCTGAGTACATGTTCATGTCTGTCTCACCTTGAGTACTATTACTGCAAGGCTGCCAGGTGCACCTTAATTGATGCCTGCTCATGCTAACTTGCTTAGACTCAGAAAGTCTTGTCTTTCATGCACCTTTTGTGCACTCACTGATTTAAATCTAACTCCTTCCAGTGTTTGTAGGTTAGTTGGGGGTGTGTGAGGTAAACATACTTTAGCAGACTCTACTAAATTTCCTAACAGCACTTCTACAAAGACTGGGGGGATTAGGGTTTAGCGAACAGGGTGCTCAGTCATAACATGGTGCATGTCCTCTTTATGTGCAGTACATTAACAGTAATGCACTTACAATACAGGAGACAGAATATTCACTTTCTTTTCAATGGAAGATGAAAGTGGTAGGTGGCCAGAAGCAAGACCAGTGTGTCCCTCTTTAATGGAAACAGTAAAGATACAGTGGTTCAAATTTAAGAAAAGTCTTGGGTTACAGACCTTCTCTAAAAATTAGATGGAAGAATTAAAAAATCTATGTAGTTACTCAAGTAATGGACCACAGAAGGTATGCATCCATGAACAGTACCAGTTTCACAGAACTTCATTTTTGTGCTGTACAAAGTGAAGCAAATTGGGAAACAAAGACCTGGCTGAGATGGGCACTGGACATAGTAACACCTACTCTCCTGGCTCATTGCCTGCCGAGCACAAGTTCTGCATTGGCGATATTGATGATTCTTGCTCTGTTCCAGGAATGTGATTGGCAAGTTCTGATCTTGCAGCCTTGCAACATCCCCCACATCATTTGAAATAGAGGTTACTCCTTCTACAGTAGTAAGGCTTTCAGTAAACGCCAACTGAAAGTGAAGGAAGGACATCAGTTATCCTTTATGGACTGCCAACAAAATATATATTCATTGTATAGTGCCAACTGAATGAGGTTTGTAGCCATCTTTTTATACAAGGTGCAAGTTTAACAAATCACAGTATATGGTTGAAGAACCTGGTCATTTTTATCCATTCCTCCCATGTGCTTGTAATCAAGTGAGTTTGTGAACTACTGCCAACTGGCGCCAAACCGTGACAGAACAAGTTCTCTCATCATGACCTGTAGTGAGCACATATACTTCCCACCTATTTATAAATTTTACAGCGAGCGCTTGGTTGCAATACAGCGCACTGCTCTGGCCTATTTGGAGCTACTTACAAAAAAACTCATGATAGAATCCGTTGTGATTCTTTCCATTTTCACCACAAGCCACAGCGGCATCTTTGTAGAGTTTGCTAGACAGCTTGATTCCTGTCTACAATAGGAAACGGCCTGTACAATGCAGACAGAGCCATGCGTGCCATTCCCCAGCAAGCACAATCATGCTTGCCTTAACCATGCATATGCCTTAACTGCGCATATGTGTGGTTAAGGCATATGTGCAGTCTAGGTGCTGAGATGGACAGGCCCAGGAATAGGAAGGATCCGGAGAGGGTGTGGTGAGGCAAGTGGTGCTGGGTTTTGGGGGTAGTTTTTAGGTCTCACCTACGCAGCGTGCGCGCACCACTCGCGGGTGCTCCCCTCCACCTCTCTCTCCCGCTGCAGCCGGCACGCTTTTTTTTTTTTAACTTTCAGCGCGAGGCGCGCGCTTGTTTTCTTTACTTGCCCTCTCATTTCTTTGTTCTGTTCCCTCGTTTAACTCCTCCTGTTCCCTTGCGCTTACTGCCCTCCTGTCTTTCCCGTGTCTGCCTCTCTTTTTCTCTCTGTTCACTCACTCGCTTCTCTCTTTGTCCCTCCTTTGTCTCCCTCTACTTAATTATCTCTGCCTCTTCCCTCACATTTCTTTCTCTGTGACTCAGTTTTCTCCCTCTCGCACTCCTCTTTCTTTCAGTTGCGCCCTTTTGCCCATTTGGTTCCCTTTTCCATCCACTTCTCCTCTTTTTCTCCCTCTCGCTTCCCCTCTCTCCCTCAGCCCCACCTCCCCCTGCAGCACTCGTTTTACTCCCCCTGACCTCCCCCTTCATTATTTCACTCCCTCCATTCACAGTGATAGGACCAGATTCTTGACTACTTGGTTATCGCCAAGAATCCTCTCAGGTCGCCAGGATCCTTTTATCTGCTAAATAGTGTAGAGGGGAGGAAATTCAAATCTCAATACATAATTGGCCAAATCAATTCCCATTCCCAAAGGACCACTGACTCCGAATCTACATTTTAGGATTTTATTACAACCAGGAATAAATGCACATACAAACACCTCAATACAAGGTGAAGAAAATAGATGGGCACTAATACAAAAGCAATCCTACGTAAAAGTCTCATACGACTCAAGATAAAAAGAATAATCAGTTCTAAAAGCATTAACCAAACTATGATTAATCCAATTTCTACATCTGAAACCATTAGCCTAAAAGGAAAATCAGTTAGTCTTTCCCTACTCTACCACTAAGGTGACATCCCTACTTAGCATTTCCCTTCCCAGGCAAGAGAATAAAAAGGTGTCAGAAGTGAAGACTTCCTAAGAAGTGCACTCACTTAGTCAGAGCTCGTTCTAAGATGCTCCTTCTAGCTTCCCATCTAAGCCTCAACTGCCCAACCCTCGGGGCACTGTCCCTAATACAAAATCCCGGAAACGTAGAACACGCCCTTAGGCACACCTCTTCAGCCAGGTCTTCTTCCAGTACTTTTCCATCGAAATTTGTAAGTCATCCAACAACGGTTAGCTTGACCTTGGGTCCCAGGCACCTTCTCCGCTGAAAGTATCATCCTCACATTCCATCGTACTCCCCTGTTGGCTTCTCATAGCATCCTAACTCCTAAAACAAAGACCTAGTCTCACTAACGAGCTAAATGTCCTTGCACCTGCAACAGAAACATGGGAACGAAAAGTTTTTCTCCTCTCTAAGATCTTTCATCGTCCTACAACCCGAAGCCTTTACCAAGGGAAATCATTTTCGGCCTACAACATTTAGCTAACATAAGAACAATGAACAGGCCTTTTTCTTCAAACGTATATGCGATCAGGCCTTTACACTATTAAACACATTACTACATCGCACTCTAAGCATTAGTTCATCACTTTTATACGTAACTAAGCAATTTGCACTTGTAACTTTATCATGGCACACGTTTAACCTAATACATTGCATTACGTAAACTAATCATTATGCTTTACTAAAAGACATTCACAATAATCTTCAACATTACTTGTCATGAAAAGCATGGTTACAATCCTAATCACCTCTATATTAAACGATTCTAGTAATACACTTCTATGGCACACTTAACCTATATCGATTTATATGCGGGTGCTGACTAACGGTGAATATGGTGCACCCCTACAAATTTCAGAATAACATGACGCTCTATCAGTCCCCCCCTTTGATGACAAATGTCATCCCACCATCCCACAATTAATTCCCTTGGAGAAAGAACCGACCTAAACAGTACTTGTTGCCAACCTCACCCGTCGGAACCTCTCCATATTCTTGATATTCTGATATTGACTGTCCTGCAGTCTAGCCATTCGCACTTCACTCGCTCTGAGAGCTCTTTCAATTCTGTTTCCTCTGTACCACTTATAGGCTATGATGAGACCCCACAAGCAGATCACACAAACCACAACAATGATGAGAGGCTTGAGCACAAATCCAAGGAACCCCTTTCCCAAATTCGCAAACCAACTTCCCACGCGACTGAATCCCTTACCAACTTTCTCCCACACACCTTCTTCAGTCAAATCCTCAATCTCTTGATGAATTGTCGTAATGTTATCTATATATCTCTCCAGATCCTTGCTATTGTCTGGAATATACGTACAACATTCCTGAACTTTCAATAATTTACAGTCTCCGCCCTCTTTTGCCAATAGTACGTCTAAAGCAAGGCGATTCTGCAAAACCATCGTCCTTATCGATAACATCTCTCCATCCACCAATATCAATGACCTTGCGGTGTTCATTGACAGCTCATCAACTACAGTTGCCAACCTTATTATCTTCACATCATTCAAAACCACACCCAAACTTGGTATCATTGCTCCAAAAACATTCCCAATCACAGCTCTCCGTACTTTAGAATGATGTCCAGTCTCCAAAAGCTCCAGATCTTCCGCATGATAGATTTTCATGAAAATAATAGCCAAGTAACATGTACCATACCAATTCGCAGGCAACCTCACATAAGCATTCCTTCCACACAGATAATAAACAGTCGGAATCACTTGCACCGAACCTTGCAAAAAGTTCTTAGCAGAATCTTCCATTGTAAAGATATGGTCACACGTACTTTGTCCTACCAAATCCTTTTCATAGTAGGTCTGAGGACGTCTCACACACAACTTCCCCTTTTGCACCTGGTCCAATGCTATGGGACCATAACTCCCCTTAGATCTGTGTAATCTCTCCTCGTCAGTCCAGTCTACTGGACTATCTCCTGTGTTTCGTGTCTGTGTTAGTTTTCTATGTCTATCCTCTACCTGACCTACAAACTTATTTTCTGTATCTGACAATGAACATGTTAAATTATGTCGATAAGCATAAGCCGTATCCAGTTCCAAAGACGGTATGAAATACTTCCGGAGTCTGTCCTCTGATTTGTAATAGTCGTATTTATTCAAATGCTTATAAGCTGGAACTTCAGAAAGTACTGCATCGTAATTGGAAAAAAATATTCAAACTGTTTTCTCTCATAAAAGATACTGAGCAACAAACTACAGGAAATTCCATATGTTAGTCGAAGGTGATGGTATTTAATACCCTCATCTACAGAAGAAGGTAGCTTCATACACACATAGCAGTCTTTCGCATCCATCGTATCCACATATTCATACAACAGTTTTGCATACGCATTAAGCTTAAAATCACTTCTAGATATATCTATGTGAAATCTATGACTCCCTTCAAGTAGCAAAGCTCTTTTAGCTCCTATAGTAACCTCCTTCTGGCTAGAGGTGGTAGGTGTAGGTGTCCTCTGTACCTCCCCCTCCTGCTCATGTGCAACGATATATGAGGCTACAACTATAGAAACTATCACCAACCCTAGGAGTGTACCTATCACTAATTGAGCCCCACGGTGAGTATTTCCAGCATCTGCCATCTTTGCAAAGTTCTCAAAGTTCTTGGCTAGACAGCAACAAGTAAGAGTCTCTTTCTCCTTCAGATGTCACCTGTCAACCAGTTCAAACGACACTTCAAAAGCTGATAATCCCCTTGTAATTTCAGTTCCTTATTTACCACAGTCCACAAAAATACTTCCCTAGCCCTCTTTCGTTGTCTTGACGGAGAGTCCCTAAATTTATTCTTCTTCCACTCCGGCCTAGGTTATCTTCTTTTAGACTTTTATATACAACAAATTCACCTTTAGTCCAAAATTAGATCAGCTCCCAAAATCTCTAGAACACCTTGCAAAATTTCAAGACGGAGCACCACTAACTCTTGATGTGGTGGTACGATACCAAAGGTTGGAAAAACCAGCTTCTCCAGAATCAGTTCACAAATCTTGCTCAGAAGTGGTGGATTCGGAATATTGAGAGTCAGTATTCCTTCGATTTCCACCCCTGGAACCAGTAGTAGCACGTCTATTTTCAGGTTCGGAGAATTGCTGACCAGCGTCAAGGACCTCAACCTCCCCGTGCTCAATACACCTGGCATCAGTCACAACGTATGTCCACTCTGGTGAGGCGTACCTTTGACACGGCACTCTTGTTCTCCTTGACCTTCTCAGATGAGCTCGTGCTTGCTCTTCGTCACTTTGTTCAGATTCAGGCATTTCAGTAACTGGGGCAAGATCTCTCTCCAGTGCAATCTCAAGTTCAGCCGCCTCTGACTCACGGGCCAAACTCTTTCCGCTTTAGTGGCACTTCTGCTCTCCCTTCGGGTACCCTGTGCACTACTTCCTTCTTCAGCAGAATTTGACTCTACTCCACCCACAGCAACACTTTCTCCGTCCGAGTCAAATTCGGGGCTTCGATTTGCACAACCCCTTTCAGGTCGATGTAGTGCACAACCAACTGCATCAGCAACCCCCACAGCTTGGCTTGCCCTCTCAGATGGCCCTGCCACCTCAGCTGGATTTTCGTTTACAAGAGGGGCTGTATCTTCCAAGGGTGCTGGAACTCTGCGGGTATGGGAGGCATGCACCCAGTTTGGCAGTCCCCCACACTTCACTGCCGTGTTCGTGACCAGTATCACCTGGTACGGATCACGCCAACGAACATCCAGGCAACTCTTCCTCACGTGTTTACGCACAAGCACCCAGTCTCCCGGGCACAAGTCGTGGCACAGGTCACTTGCGGCTGGAACAGTTGCTGCTTGCACCTGCTGGGACACAGAACAGACTACGTCAGCCAGTCCCTTACAGTAGTCGAGAATCAAGTCATCTGTGATGTTAATCAAAGCAGTAGCAGGTATCGCTGGTAACCGCAGAGCCCTCCCCATCAAGATCGCATGTGGTGACAACCCCGTCCTCCTATCGGGAACACTACGAAGGCTCATGAGGACCAAGGGCAGTGCGTCAGGCCATTTCAGGGATGTCGAAGAACACACTTTCGCCATCCGCGCTTTCAAAGTCCCATTTACTTGCTCCACAATCCCAGAAGCCTCTGGTCGGTAACTGCAATGCAATCTCTGATCCACATTCAAGGCAGCACAGAGCAATTTCATGATCTCACTATGGAAGTGTGTCCCTCTGTCTGACTCCAAAGAGGTCGGGAAAACGAACCTCGGGATAAGTTCCCTCAACAACAGCTTAGCTACAGTGAGTACCTACGTGTTGGGTATGCCTCCACCCATCTTGAAAAGACACATACCACAACTGAGATGTATCTCAACCCATTACACTTCTTCATCTCAATAAAGTCCAACTGCATCCTATTGAAAGGCCCTCCTGACGTCCCAATGTGACTTAAAGTCACGGCAGTTCTCTTTCCTGCATTCATCTGCTGACATGTAACACACCTCTGGCATACAGCTTCAGCAACTGCACGAAACTTCGGATTGTACTATGTCTGTCTGAAAACTCGCTCCATCGCATCTCTTCCAAGATCTACTGCACCATGTATCAATCTTGCAATTGGACTCAACAGACATTCCGGTAGCAGAGCTCGTCCATCACTCGAAACCCACATGTCCACATCTCCCTTCTCACATCCCAATCTTATCCAGGCATCCCTTTCTTGATCAGGAACCTCATCCTGCAATCGTTTTATCTCCTCCCATGTATCGGCCATGGCTAACTTCATGCTGAGATCGGTTCTTTCTTTGCTTTCTCCAGTGTACCCTCCAGTAAATATGCATCCTTGTTCTGCACAAAACCGGGCAACTTCGTCGGCGTAGTTGTTTCCCATAGACACAAAGTCATTTCCCTTGGAATGGGCAGAACATTTGACATCAGCAATCTCTTTCGGACATTGTAATGCTTCCAACAACTGTCTCACATATTCCCCATTTCTGATGGGCGAACCTGAAGATGTCATAAACCCTCTCTGTGACCATAACTGTCCGAAATCATGAACAACACCAAACCCGCACTGACTATCGGTATAAATCGTTATCCGAATCTGATCAGCAGCCAAACAGGCACGGGTCAAAGCAATGATTTCAGCTACCTGTGCGGAGTGTACTCCCTCTAGACAGGCAGCTTCAACCACCCCTGTGATGGTGCATACAGCAAACGCTGCTCTCAGTCGACCAACATTGTCTCTTAGACATGAACCGTCCACAAAGAAAATTTCATCAGGGTCAGGGAGAGGTTCATCAACAATGTCTGGTCTCGGTTTGGTGCATAGTTCAGTCACGTCGAGACAATCGTGATCCTCACAATCTTCATCATCCACATTTGGAATAGGCATCAATGTTGCCGGATTTAAATCAGAACACCTCTTCAATGTTGCATTTTCTGCAGCAAGTATAACTTGCTCGTAACGTGTCAACCTGTTATTTGTGAGGTGCTGTGTTTTAGTCCTATTCATCAACATTTCAACAGAATGTGGCACATAAACTGTAAGTGGATGTCTCATTACAATGCTCTCACATCTTTCAATACTGACACCTGTTGCAGAAACGGATTTAAGCCATCCGGGCAACGCAGAAGCTACTGGATCTAAAGTAGCTGAAAAGTAGGCAACTGGTCTATGGACACCTCTATGATTCTGAGTCAAGTCTGACAATGCACAACCTTATCTCACGCAACAGAACAATGTGAATGCCTTTTTGTAATCAGGCATCCCCAAAGCTGGAGTGCGACACAGGGCTTCTCTCAGCCTCAAAAATGACATCAAACAGTCGTTGTCCCATGGTACCGGATCACTCACATCTTTGTGCGTCAGCTGTTGTAAAGGCTTCGCTTCAAAGGAGAAGTTGGAAATCCATTGGCGACTGTAGCCGACCATCCCCAAGAACATTCTGACTTCTCTCTGAGTGGTGGGCACAGGCATGTTCATAATTGCCTCAATACGATCTGGTGACACCTTTCTCTTTCCCTTTTCAATTCTGTGACCCAAATACTGCACTTCACTCAGACAATATTGCAATTTGCTGGAGACATCTTGTGTCCATTTTCTGCCAAGTGATTCAGTAAAGCAATGGTATCGATCCTGTAAGCGTCTTCAGTTTCTGAAGCATCTATGTATTGCACCAGAACGGAGTTCTGCGGCAACACAAGACTTTCAAGATTCTTCTTCAAGATCTGATTAAAGATCGATGGACTCTCTGTGTACCCCTGTGGGATCTGACACCACGTTAACACACGATTCTCTAGCCGGAAAGCAAAAAGAAATTGGCTTTCCTCGTGGAGTGGGATCGAGAAGAACACTTGACACAAGTCAATCACTGTAGACCACTCAGCTTCACATGGGATTTGAAACAGGATCACAGATGGATTCGGTACCATCGGGCAACATGGAACAACTATATCATTGATTTTTCGCAGGTCTTGCACGATCCTGAATTTCCCACTCGGTTTCTGTAGTCCCATGATAGGCGAATTACATGGGCTACCCATGATCTCTTTCAGAATTCCCTGCTTGATCATAGACTCAATTACGGGTTTGATCCCTGCAATTGTCTCAGGTGACAAATTGTACTGGGGCGTCCTAGGAAATTCTATATTCGGCTTGACCTGTATCTTCACTGGATCTACACCTTTGACCAATCCGATCTCTTCTCCACTCAGGTCCCACATGTCAACTGACACAGAATCCCTCAAGTCAAGTGGAAGCTCCTCCACTGTCAACGCCAGGTACATTTCTATACACACGCGCTGATTTGCAACCTTAAAGGTCGCATCATCATCTTTTGTCTGTACTTCAACTCCCTTTGGTGTACAATAGATGGTACAATTCAACTTGCACAACAGATCTCTTCCTAACAGGCAAACTGGACTCGAGTCTCACACCACTAACTGGTGTCGATCTTTGAAGGTTCCTATTCTCACAGGAATTGGCTCTGTCAGTGGGCTAGTCAGTTTCTTATTTGCTACGCCAACGACTTGGATCGATCATCCTGAGAGGGGTAGGTTAGGGACTACTGCTGATCTTACAGTAGAACGGGTAGCGCCAGTGTCAACCAAAAAGGTGGTAGGGTGACCATCGATGTCTGCTTCTACAAATGGTCCCCTCTGGTCTACCTCCAAGACTGCTCCAAGCGTGCAGTCTTCCTCCCCTCTCAGGCACCGTCATGCCAACGGGTCTGGGTCGAACTCCCCGCACCCTTCAAACAAGGGCATCTGTTGTTAAGTTCGAACTCCTTGCTGAACATTTTGGGCCCTAGGTGGCTGAGGAACATGTATCTGCGGAATACTAGTCCCCCCTTTCATCATTCTAGGTCTAGTCAAAGTGGGACCCATGTCAGGTACAGGTAACTGAACTATCTCACATCTTTCAATACTGACACCTGTTGCAGAAACGGATTTAAGACACCTGGGCAACGCAGAAGCTACTGGATCTAAAGTAGCTGAAAAGTAGGCAACTGGTCTATGGACACCTCCATGATTCTGAGTCAAGTCTGACAATGCACAACCTTATCTCACGCAACAGAACAATGTGAATGCCTTGTTGTAATCAGGCATCCCCAAAGCTGGAGTGCGACACAGGGCTTCTCTCAGCCTTAAAAATGACATCAAACAGTCGTTGTCCCATGGTACCGGATCACTCACATCTTTGTGCGTCAGCTGTTGTAAAGGCTTCGCTTCAAAGGAGAAGTTGGAAATCCATTGGCGACTGTAGCCGACCATCCCCAAGAACATTCTGACTTCTCTCTGAGTGGTGGGCACAGGCATGTTCATAATTGCCTCAATACGATCTGGTGACACCTTTCTCTTTCCCTTTTCAATTCTGTGACCCAAATACTGCACTTCACTCAGACAATATTGCAATTTGCTGGAGACATCTTGTGTCCATTTTCTGCCAAGTGATTCAGTAAAGCAATGGTATCGATCCTGTAAGCGTCTTCAGTTTCTGAAGCATCTATGTATTGCACCAGAACGGAGTTCTGCGGCAACACAAGACTTTCAAGATTCTTCTTCAAGATCTGATTAAAGATCGATGGACTCTCTGTGTACCCCTGTGGGATCTGACACCACGTTAACACACGATTCTCTAGCCGGAAAGCAAAAAGAAATTGGCTTTCCTCGTGGAGTGGGATCGAGAAGAACACTTGACACAAGTCAATCACTGTAGACCACTCAGCTTCACATGGGATTTGAAACAGGATCACAGATGGATTCGGTACCATCGGGCAACATGGAACAACTATATCATTGATTTTTCGCAGGTCTTGCACGATCCTGAATTTCCCACTCGGTTTCTGTAGTCCCATGATAGGTGAATTACATGGGCTACCCATGATCTCTTTCAGAATTCCCTGCTTGATCATAGACTCAATTACGGGTTTGATCCCTGCAATTGTCTCAGGTGACAAATTGTACTGGGGCGTCCTAGGAAATTCTACATTCGGCTTGACCTGTATCTTCACTGGATCTACACCTTTGACCAATCCGATCTCTTCTCCACTCAGGTCCCACATGTCAACTGACACAGAATCCCTCAAGTCAAGTGGAAGCTCCTCCACTGTCAACGCCAGGTACATTTCTATACACACGCGCTGATTTGCAACCTTAAAGGTCGCATCATCATCTTTTGTCTGTACTTCAACTCCCTTTGGTGTACAATAGATGGTACAATTCAACTTGCACAACAGATCTCTTCCTAACAGGCAAACTGGACTCGAGTCTCACACCACTAACTGGTGTCGATCTTTGAAGGTTCCTATTCTCACAGGAATTGACTCTGTCAGTGGGCTAGTCAGTTTCTTATTTGCTACGCCAACGACTTGGATCGATCATCCTGAGAGGGGTAGGTTAGGGACTACTGCTGATCTTACAGTAGAACGGGTAGCGCCAGTGTCAACCAAAAAGGTGGTAGGGTGACCATCGATGTCTGCTTCTACAAATGGTCCCCTCTGGTCTACCTCCAAGACTGCTCCAAGCGTGCAGTCTTCCTCCCCTCTCAGGCACCGTCATGCCAACGGGTCTGGGTCGAACTCCCCGCACCCTTCAAACAAGGGCATCTGTTGTTAAGTTCGAACTCCTTGCTGAACATTTTGGGCCCTAGGTGGCTGAGGAACATGTATCTGCGGAATACTAGTCCCCCCTTTCATCATTCTAGGTCTAGTCAAAGTGGGACCCATGTCAGGTACAGGTAACTGAACTATCTCACATCTTTCAATACTGACACCTGTTGCAGAAACGGATTTAAGACATCCGGGCAACGCAGAAGCTACTGGATCTAAAGTAGCTGAAAAGTAGGCAACTGGTCCATGGACACCTCCATGATTCTGAGTCAAGTCTGACAATGCACAACCTTATCTCACGCAACAGAACAATGTGAATGCCTTGTTGTAATCAGGCCTCCCCAAAGCTGGAGTGCGACACAGGGCTTCTCTCAGCCTTAAAAATGACATCAAACAGTCGTTGTCCCATGGTACCGGATCACTCACATCTTTGTGCGTCAGCTGTTGTAAAGGCTTCGCTTCAAAGGAGAAGTTGGAAATCCATTGGCGACTGTAGCCGACCATCCCCAAGAACATTCTGACTTCTCTCTGAGTGGTGGGCACAGGCATGTTCATAATTGCCTCAATACGATCTGGTGACACCTTTCTCTTTCCCTTTTCAATTCTGTGACCCAAATACTGCACTTCACTCAGACAATATTGCAATTTGCTGGAGACATCTTGTGTCCATTTTCTGCCAAGTGATTCAGTAAAGCAATGGTATCGATCCTGTAAGCGTCTTCAGTTTCTGAAGCATCTATGTATTGCACCAGAACGGAGTTCTGCGGCAACACAAGACTTTCAAGATTCTTCTTCAAGATCTGATTAAAGATCGATGGACTCTCTGTGTACCCCTGTGGGATCTGACACCACGTTAACACACGATTCTCTAGCCGGAAAGCAAAAAGAAATTGGCTTTCCTCATGGAGTGGGATCGAGAAGAGCGCTTGACACAAGTCAATCACTGTAAACCACTCAGCTTCACATGGGATTTGAAACAGGATCACAGATGGATTCGGTACCACCGGGCAACATGGAACAACTATATCATTGATTTTTCGCAGGTCTTGCACGATCCTGAATTTCCCACTCGGTTTCTGTAGTCCCATGATAGGTGAATTACATGGGCTACCCATGATCTCTTTCAGAATTCCCTGCTTGATCATAGACTCAATTACGGGTTTGATCCCTGCAATTGTCTCAGGTGACAAATTGTACTGGGGCGTCCTAGGAAATTCTACATTCGGCTTGACCTGTATCTTCACTGGATCTACACCTTTGACCAATCCGATCTCTTCTCCACTCAGGTCCCACATGTCAATTGACACTGAATCCCTCAAGTCAAGTGGAAGCTCCTCCACTGTCAATGCCAGGTACATTTCTATACACACGCGCTGATTTGCAACCTTAAAGGTCGCATCATCATCTTTTGTCTGTACTTCAACTCCCTTTGGTGTACAATAGATGGTGCAATTCAACTTGCACAACAGATCTCTTCCTAACAGGCAAACTGGACTCGAGTCTCACACCACTAACTGGTGTCGATCTTTGAAGGTTCCTATTCTCACAGGAATTGGCTCTGTCAGTGGGCTAGTCAGTTTCTTATTTGCTACGCCAACGACTTGGATCGATCATCCCGAGAGGGGTAGGTTAGGGACTACTGCTGATCTTACAGTAGAACGGGTAGCGCCAGTGTCAACCAAAAAGGTGGTAGGGTGACCATCGATGTCTGCTTCTACAAATGGTCCCCTCTGGTCTACCTCCAAGACTGCTCCAAGCGTGCAGTCTTCCTCCCCTCTCAGGCACCGTCATGCCAACGGGTCTGGGTCGAACTCCCCACACCCTTCAAACAAGGGCATCTGTTGTTAAGTTCGAACTCCTTGCTGAACATTTTGGGCCCTAGGTGGCTGAGGAACATGTATCTGCGGAATACTAGTCCCCCCTTTCATCATTTTAGGTCTAGTCAAAGTGGGACCCATGTCAGGTACAGGTAACTGAACTATCTCTACTTTCTGCTGCACCTGATTCATCGGGTTCAAGGGACACTCGCGTTTCCAGTGTCCCACCTGATGACAAAGATGACACGCAGTGGTCTTTTTTAATGTCGCCACATCCATTCCTGTCCTAGGATCAACTGACTTTCGTCTTCCTTGACCTTGGACATTCTGATTTCCTCCTTGGTTATTTCCCTGCTTCCTTCCTAACGTTCCTCCACTAGGCTGTCCCTGAGCCGTTTGCATCTGAACAAGCATCAATTTGTCCTTCAACTTCCTGTGCTTCGACTCTATCTCATCACTACAGTACCTGGCATACCGCAAAATCTCATCCACCGGCTTATTCTGTCAACAAATCAAATGATGCTGTATCATGAGACTAACCTCTGGTCTCAATCCCAATACAAACTTCGAAACAAACTGTCCCATGTCTTTCGTATTCAAGACATCTAATCCACTGTACTGCTTAAAAGCCTGCAAGAGTCTTTCATAAAACTCATGTACTTTCTCCTTTGGCTCTTGCACTGTCCGATCTATTTTGACCCAATCAATATCCTGAGGTGAAATTTTCGACTTCAGCCACGTAATCACCTGTTGAAACTTCTTCATGACTATGGGTGACGGACCATTCGAGATAGGATCCCTGTCAGGCTCTGAAGTTGGCCACTCAACAGGCTCTGAAGTTGGCCACTCAACAGCAATCTTACACGCCAACCATAAATCACTCGGAACCACAATGTCAAACAATGTGTTCAAGCCAATCCACAACACCTTCGAGATTTTGACAAACCGATCAACCTGCTTGTACCACTCAACAGGCCGTTCCCTCAAGCGGGGAAAATCGTTCGTAAATGCAGCCAAATCACCCCTACTCCAAGGCACATGCACGCATCCTCCATTCTGTACCTGTCGTAAAGGGAAATTTCCTACATCCATCATTCCCCCATCTGGGGGTGGCGTCTCTCTTATCGTCCTTCTAGAACTCTTCTTCTTGGACCACCTTTCTTCCCACTTGTCAAGCATGATCCATGCACGCACTGCTACAATCAAATCTTTGTTATGGGTCCTCAATACCATGACCCTCTTCTCTTCCAATTCTTGGTCACTATACTGCAATTTTTGGCTTCCCTGCAATGATTTTGTTTTAGACAGGTCCACATCATTCTTCTTAGCCAAGTCTGACAACTTCTCATGTGCAGTTCTTGCCTTGCGAATCACGTCCTTCGCTACAAATAGTAACTCGTCTTGCTCGTACATGTACATTCTTTCAAGAGGCAAATTTCCACTTATTATCTCATCTACTTCTCCTTCCATCCTTAAAACATCTAACATTCTTCCTTTCAGAGCTCCCTTCAATATTTCACGACAAGCTGCTCCATTCCGTTCATCATAATCACATTCCCGTTCCTGAGATCTACTCTCTTCTGACATGCTCATAGGAACAGAACGATTCACTACAGTGCCTCTTTCACTTTCTACCGTCCTCTCACTCTGATTCTGATTTCTCACTGGCGGTGCCCACATCCGCAAGTCTGATCTTGACTCGGCCAAAGACCTCAGCCTCACTGGTCTCGCCTCTGCTTGTCCCCTAGAGGAGTCTGCTGTAGCTGGCAATGGCGTACTCCATTCTATAGGTTTCGGAGTCTGCTCTATTCCATTCACGGATCCATTTCCCTGGACCACACTCCTCGCTCCTACAACTGACTGCACTGAACTCCCAACCTTCTCTTAATCTGGGTCGTAAACTGAAACAATAGGTCCAATGGTAACCGGTACCTTTAGAGCATCCGGTAACCTCACACCTCTCCCAACCTCAGTACTTGCTACAGACTGATTTTTCATGCCCTCAGTTCCTGTCAAGATTTTCCCTTCTACTCTAACCTCCCACTGAGTCTGTAATCCGCTAGTCCCTTCTGCTTGAGCCGACTTCCCTTCATAGGAATCTGGATTGTATGGAGGTGGTCTCTCAGACAACAACCTCTCTACTAGACTGTCATCCTTATCACTGTCGTCCTCATCTACACTCTTTGACTTAGCACTGTCTGATTTCTCCAGTAGTGGGTACAACCTGTCCCCTTCCATAGTTTGTACTCTCCACCTCTTTTCTTGTGCGTCCCACCTCGCCTCCTGGAATGCCTTAATTGACTTTTTCACCCTCTCTTGACTTTGGTCTCTCTGCTTGTCATGCGCTACTCTGATCCATGCATGCAATGCCTCGAACTGAGTCAGTCTCGGCAAAGGTCGTAGTGCCGCCATTACAGATTTCAACTGATAGAACACTTCCAACCTGAAGGAACCATATCGTGGGAAAGCCAGTTCTCCCTCACCTTGGGTCATTTTATGCCAATTTTCAAGCCAAAATATAGTATGCAACCCCACATTTCTTGCCATATAATGCGCCGGAGTCTCCTTGGGAGGAGCTTCTTCTCCCCCTCGAGTAACCACATGTTTATCACCTCTACATAATTCTCGGAAAACCTTAAAACATTTCATGATGCACAGATTTTCGCTTGCACACAATGTTTTCGTTCACTTCCTGGTGTCAAATCCACCAATAGCAGCGCGACTCACAGCAACCGACCTATCGCAGCGCGGCACCTTCTGGCGTCACTTTTCCTCCGCTCGCAGCAGTTCCCCTCCTTCACACTTCACGTCTCACCCTTGCATTCGTCCCATTCACACGCTGAAATAACCGTTTGTCCCAAACAAGTTACTTCTCTGACTGTGCGTCCACAGTCTCTCGAAGTTGTCGACCTCAACTGGCAACTGCCTTTCTGCAAAACGACCAGACAATCGCCTCTCTGATAGGTTTCAAGCGCTCAAATTCCACATACAACCACCCACGACCAGCGTCGGTTTCTCATGCACTCACACATTCGCACCCCCTATCTCGGTCCGGGTAATCGATAAAATCTCACGATCCCCTTTCGGTGGTCAACAAAATCTACCTTGGGTGTCCTCTACACCACAATCACTTAAGCTACTCGTCGAGCCTAAGATTTTCCCGGGCTGCGCGCACTCACAGCCTGATCTCACAATCACTCACTCCAGCTCCACAAGACATGACACAACAAATCAACACTGCAATCTACAAACATCTCACCCTATTCATACTCACTCCTCCACGAACTGCTGCTTTCCGCTGCACTGCTACTCTCCATCAGTCTCCACCATCCCCTTCGTCCGCTGCTCGCCATCTGATGAGTCACCATCACTTGACTTCTATGGGCCTCTAGAATCTCTTATCCTGATCTAGATCTCCCCTCACTATCAGAAATAACCACCCTACATTGCTACCAACTGATAGGACCGGATTCTTGACTACCTGGTTATCTCCAAGAATCCTCTCAGGTCGCCAGGATCCTTTTATCTGCTAAATAGTGTAGAGGGGAGGAAATTCAAATCTCAAGACATACTTGGCCAAATCAATTCCCATTCCCAAAGGACCACAGACTCCGAATCTAAATTTTAGGATTTTATTACAACCAGGAATAAATTCACATACAAACACTTCAATACAAGGTGAAGAAAATAGATGGGCACTAATACAAAAGCAATCCTACGTAAAAGTCTCATACGGCTCAGGATAAAAAGAATAATTAGTTCTAAAAGCATTAACAAAACTATGATTAATCCAATCTCTACATCTGAAACCATTAGCCTAAAAGGAAAATCAGTTAGTCTTTCCCTACTCTACCACTAAGGTGACATCCCTACTTAGCATTTCCCTTCCCAGGCAAGAGAATAAAAAGGTGTCAGAAGAGAAGGCTTCCTAAGAAGTGCACTCACTTAGTCAGAGCTCATTCTAAGATTCTCCTTCTAGCTTCCCATCTAAGCCTCAACTGCCCAACCCTCGGGGCACTGTCCCTAATACAAAATCCCAAAAAAGTAGAACACGCCCTTAGGCACACCTCTTCAGCCAGGTCTTCTTCCAGTACTTTTCCATCGAAACTTGTAAATCATCCAACGATGGTTAGCTTGACCTTGGGTCCCAGGCACCTTCTCCGCTGAAAGTATCATCCTCACATTCCATCGTACTCCCCTGTTGGCTTCTCATAGCATCCTAACTCCTAAAACAACGACCTAGTCTCACTAACGAGCTAAATGTCCTTGCACCTGCAACAGAAACATGGGAACGAAAACTTTTTCTCCTCTCTAAGATTTTTCATTGTCCTACAACCCAAAGCCTTTACCAAGGGAAATCATTTTCGGCCTACAACATTTAGCTAACATAAGAAAAATGAACAGGCCTTTCTCTTCAAATGTATATGCGATCAGACCTTTACACTGTTAAACACATAACTACATCGCACTCTAAGCATTAGTTCATCACATTTATACGTAACTAAGCAATTTGAACGTGTAATTTTAACATGGCACACGTTTAACCTAATACATTGCATTACGTAAACTAATCATTATGCTTTACTAAAATACATTCACAATAATCTTCAACATTACTTGTCATGAAAAGCATGGTTACAAGCCTAATCACCTCTATATTAAACGATTCTAGTAATACACTTCTATGACACACTTAACCTATATCGATTAATATGCGGGTGCTCACTAATGGTGAATATGGCGCATCCCTACAAATTTCAGAATAACATGACGCTCTATCAACAGCATGAAAAGTTCAATGGGGTGATCTCAGACCTGCCATGAACGTTACTTGAATGCCCCCCCAAGAACTCCTTCCAAACCACTCCTTGACAAACTACATTGGCTCCCAGTCCGTAAAAGGATTATTTTTAAGACATGTTGTCTTATCCATAGAACTATACATGGATCTGGACCCTCTTATTGGAAGTACAAATTTACTCCGTACAACCCCATTCGGCCTCTTAGGACTAGTAGCCAACTCCTACTTAAAATACCTACCATTAAGAGGAGCAGACATGGTGGGAAAGCCTTGTCTGTGGCCGGCCCCACATTATGGAATGAACTTCCTCTTGAGCTTAGGCAATGCCCAGAACTTTTTGTTTTTAGGAAAAAACTCAAAACGTTTTTATTTGAGTAATCTGTTAGCTGTTTAAGCTTTGTACGCTGAACTGAACTGAGCTGTACGACATTCCTCCTGCACCTGCCGATTCTCTTCCTTTTTCTTCTATCCCTGTGCGCAGAGATACTCTTTAAGAGTCGATTCTAGCGCGGTATAAATCTATAAATAAATAAATAAATAACATTTCTGGTGAAGTGGAAGTGATATTGTGCTCTGTTTTCAGTTACGTCAGAGGGTTGACCCCTTGACCCGGCCTGAGGTCGCCATGAACTTGTGTTGCTGCTGGGCTGTACCGGGAAGGCCAAGGGTTTGAAACAGCAGATGTTAAACGCGGCTCCTAGGGTCTGGTTTAATATTTCTGTCATCCCGAGTCGAGGACCCACAAGGGTAGGGCAGCGCCAACCTGCAAGGGCTATTGACGCTCAAGCCAGGGGTAGCAGCTGATCCTCCTGGCTACCTCTGTATGAAGTACTCGCGCCCTGCCCCTTCTTGTTTTTTAATCAATGCCAGTTGCAGTAACTTGACAGCGTGAGGAGAGAGACTGGGAGGGGTGCCCGGAGGCAGGCAATCAATGGAAGATTTGGCATCCTCGGTGCCTGCGTTGATGCCAGCTTGAAACTTCTAGGCCACTGACATTTTTTTCGTGGAATTGTTCCTGCTGTTCGCTTGCCCGCAGCAGCCGGTCTGTTTATTCTGATTTAATGAAATATCGCCTTTGTGTCTCTTGAAAACGGGGGTCTTAAAGCTGCAGAAAGTCTGTAAACAGCAGCACCTGGCCTTCAATCGCTCTATGTGCGTAACAATTATTTTTGTTGCCTACTTTTTTCCCCTCCTTCTTTCAGTCCCCATTTGTTTCTTCTTGATTACCTTCCTGCGTCACATGCACGTAGACGCCAGCGCGCCCTAATGTAAACCCGCACTGGGGCCTATTTAGCAGTTCGCGTTGCCTGGCCAGGTTTGCTTAGGCACAGCAGTAGCCCAGGCTGCCCTCCCCTCCCATATGCCCACCATCCAAGCCAAGCCAAGCCAAGCCTCGTCACCTGCTCAACACCAGGCTCTTCTTTCTTTATATGTTGTGATTTTGAGACGCTCTAGTCTTTGTTTTCACGGGGGACACTTATTTTTTGTGTTTTTTCCATTCTCTTCACTGGACATACCACTTTTCTCTATGAGAAAGCTATCGATGATGAAATAAACGTGGGCAAGCTGGTGAGAACCTACCAGTAGCTCCTCTGGTGGTGCGCACGTGAGATAATTTCACTTTCTTTACACAATTTTTTTGTCACCTTGCTCTTGGACAAGGGAGGGGGTGCGTGTAAAGTGAGATAAGTTATAAAAGTGTTTGGAGGACTGACCGTTCGCTCTTTCTTTTCTTTCTCCTTGAATTTTTAGAATTTGTGGCACACTGGATGGGGTTATACCATATGTCTAAATGGGTGATGGAGGTTCTTGATTAATTTTTCTTTCCTCCTCCTATTCCAGATTACAACAATAAAATAATATGTGCTACTTGGTGCCAGTTCTAGTTTTGTTTAAATGGTAATTGAGTGGCGGGTGTTCTGGCACGTTTTACCTCTATAGCTCCTTTTTTGATTCAATACGTGGAACGGCGGCTCAGCCGTGAGAGCTTACACCATGAGTGTATTTTAGGATTGTTTCCTTGAACAAGGGTTTGGTTTTGTTTGGGTCTGTCCGATTTTTTGCATATATTCCTCATTTTATTGGTACATCCATATGTTCACAGATTGCCTTTTGCGGTGTTTGCGGCTGTGGAAGACTCCATCCCAGATATTGTATCCCATCGAGTGCGTGGGTGTCTAGCCACAATCGATAGGAATTGTCTAGCATTCATAGACGATCAGATTGCGGCCATTCTTTCTGGCCCCTCTCTCTTTCCTGATTCCTCTTTGTCGAATACCATCTCTGCCAGAGAGGAGTGGGAGAAGTTGAGTGGTTTGAAAAAACGTCAGGTCAGGGCAGCACTACATGGGGCTCTCATGACTGAATATTATCGGGCGGGAGCTGCTCCAGCGAGTCTTCTGGTCAGGATTGTGCCGCGTATCTTCCTGGAAGACAAACAATTCCGGGTTGAATGGAGCTTTATCGCGAATAAATGTACTCGTGATTGGCTCATATTGATCATTCAGACGGCTAAAAGGTTGAGTGATGCATTATTAAAGGAAATTGTTGATTTGGAGGAAGTGATAAAAAACGATATGACTCTCACTGACACTAAAGAACAGCTACAGAGGATACAAGATGATTTAACTGACTATAAAAGTTATATGGTCAATCAGAAAATCAAGGGACTCAGAAGGAATTTGGAGAGATACACACACAAGTGGGCATTTCCTTATGTTGATGATAAGTATTATCAACCAGGTAGTGAGCAGATTCCTTCAACGAAATATCAGAGAGGAGGGCGTCAACAGTCCAGGAGAACACCCAACAACTGGACTTTTGACAACACCTCCAGTGAGGAGGAGGAAGCCTCCCTCCCCCGAGTCCCTGGTGAAGTCAGGTTCAATCTTCAACCGCAGTCCAATCAAGAACTTGGATCACTGATTCGTTCTTTCTTAGGCTAGACCCAGCAGGGCAACAGAGGGGGAGGTCACAGGGGACGAGGCAGAGCCAGACAGAATCAGACACAGAATTGGCAAATGTTTTCTCCACGCCAGACTCGCAGTCGAGGCAGGACTCCGATAAGAATAATATTGTTGTAAATCTATCCGATCATCTATTAACAACGGGGGAATTGAGGGTCCTGAATCGGGGACTAGGTTATGTTCCGACCCCTACCCATGATTCTTTTAAATGTAGGACTGAAGTCCATGAAGTGATGAGGAAGATAAAAATCAAAAAATGTTTTGCTAATAAGGAACCTGCTCCTTCGTCTATTCTACCAATTTGCACCGCCCGTCTCAATTTTGTCCTTTGCTATCTACATTGGGCCCCGAAGTTGCGGTTTTTGAAAATAAGGTATTGAGTGAGATTAAGATGCTTGAGGAATCGCATCATAAAAACACTTTTAACAATATGAGTAAATCTGATTGGAGTGCAGTGAAATCCTTAAAAGACAACGCTGCTTTAACAATCAAGTCTGCCGATAAGGGCGGTTCTGTGGTCCTTATGAATACTTGTGATTATGAGGCTGAAGTCTTGAGGCTGCTAAGTGACAGGAGGAATTATCAACCACTTGTACGTGATCCCACTGCTGAATTGCTGAAGATTATTACAACTATTGTAGCACAGGCACATGGGAAGAAGTGGATCTCTGCCAAGGAGGCGGATTTTCTTGTTAATAGCAACCCTAGAACACCGGCATTTTACATTCTGCCCAAAATTCATAAGGCCCAGCGGCCTCCCCCTGGGCGCCCGATAGTATCGGGTATTTCATCTGTACTCGAAGCCCTTTCACAGTTTGCTGATTTCTTTTTGAGGGAATCTGTGATCAGTTGTTGCAGGGATTCTGCTGATACACAGAACTATGCGAAGAACCCCAGGACCTCAGTGAATTGTGGTGTACCAGAAACTCACCTCAGAACCCAGAACCCAGTATCCGGCTAGCATAAGTGTCCCATTCGTTATCCGAGATTTAGCTCGGCGGTCCCAATGTGTAGACAACCCAGAACAAGCGACTCAGTACATACTCAGGAATGGTGGGAATCGGAAATACCTGTTCGTATATTATTCTCACATCAGTCCACAACAATAATCAACAGAGACACGTTGTAAATAAAAGGGGTTTATTTTTATAGACCACGTGTCCTAAGATGCAGTACTTTGGCTAATACAAGCAGACAAATGATTAATATCAAAACCAGCAACATAGTTACAATGCCATAGAATATAAAAGGGGTGATCATATTATAATGACAGTGGATACTACCACCTTCCCTTTACTAAGAAGCTAATATTATTATTATGCTAATAGAAGGTCTCTTAGGCTTGAATAGGGGACCCCATACCTCAAAGATCAGCTTAGTGAAATCACATCACAGGAGCATCAGGAGACTTCTCGCAGGAAGGCTCGTCTTCGGTCTGAATAATAAACATGATGTCTGTGATACTAAAAGCACTAATTTTCAGGCATTTGCAGCTGCGCGTGTGTTATGGCTAAATAGTGGGCCGATCAACCTAGAGTGAAAAACATGCATTGTGTAATACCCCAGACTGTTTGTCACACCATGTACAGACCAAGGTCGCTGCGCAGAGCTTGGGATAGTAACAACAGATCGCGCTTGTGTGAAGCAAGTCTCGAGTCAACAGTCTGTTTTAAGAAATAACATGTAAACGTAGTGCCGTGTGCAAAAGCAAAAAGATGGCTTTCTAACATCTAATGTGGTTATGCTAACTTAACAATGCCTGTACGTATTCAGAGAGAACTCACTACACGCCCCCTTGATCGAAGCACTATTTAGTAGGCAAGAAAAGAGAGAACGCAGAGTTCAGTTTCGTCAGAGCAGAACAAGGCGTAACCAATTCAAAGGTTCAGAATGAGTTAAAGTCTGAAACGAAAAAAATTGAAAAGCAACAGGGGAAACTGTGGAGTCCGGAAAAAAAATATAATCAATAAAAAAAAAAACTCAAAACAACCATCAGGGAGAAAATAAAAAAGTGTATATGCCGCGGCAGGGTGCTGTCCAGGAGCGACAGGCGCCAAGGACGATAGTTCAGTCAATCCATGAATGTATAGGCAGCATATGTGGCAACCGCTTCCAACAAAAAATCATTTGCAGGGCCAGCGAAAGTCTCAGCCATCCAGTCCATCAACGAGAAGGAACACACGTGTTCTTCAATCAGCGGAGCTTCCAGCACGATCAGAGGGCACCCGGAATGTTCCTCCAAATAGCTCATAGCCAAGAAGTTGTAGGCAGCTGTAGAGATGTCCCAATTACCCAGGATCCCATGTGCTGCTCCACAAGCCATTATCCGGACACCAGAACAGGTCAACTCGTGAGACACTAAGGGCCTCATTAGTCGATCGAAATCCGGCACCGGAGACACCAGGCTGGTCAAGCACAAATCCAAAGGCCATTCAAAGGGGCAATCCAGGCAGTGTAGCACAGGCTGTACGCAGGTGAAGTAGCAATACCGGAAGGACAATCCATATGCCAGGCTTAATGTCGCCAATGGCAGAGTTCCATAAAAGTCAAGCATCCTATCCCGAAGAAGCTGCAGGCGGGACAGGTGCACGAGTGGCACAGATGGAGCAGCCATTTCGTAGTATGAAAAGGAAAAGCAGCACACCTGCCACTAGCGCCAGAAGTAGCGGAACACCTCCAAAGATGCTCGAGAAAAGGGAATGAAAAAAGCCCGGAACCACACCAAAAATAGTTTGGAAAGAGGTCACGAGACCCGAGCCCACAAGTTTAAAAAAATGAGCCAGGCCGGTCGTGGACGAGGCATTGAAAATAGTTTGGATGAAAGAGCCGAAATGTAGGGGGAGGTCAGTATTCAGAAGCGCCTGTACCTCTGTGCGCGTATTAGCAACGTGAAGGTCGAATGTTTCACGAGAGGAAGTCAAAGACACCTCTTTTTGGGACAATAAGGCTCTTATTCTGCTCAACTTGTTGAACTCTGCTTTCAAGGTTGGAATCGAAGGCCAGATGGAAGCATCCAGCCGCCCATGCGGGGGTGGAAAGAGAACATTATTGCAGCAGACCACTTTCTGCGAGACAGTTACAATATACGGGATTCCCACTAACATCCCACAGCAAGCTTCACTATTCAAAATCAAATAACTACCGTTAGCAAGCAGTGTGAAAGAAGGCGTAATCACAGGCACTGGGACACCCCGTAGGACGCATGCTAAATTCGGTGCTTGTACATTGCATGCGCCGTGTAATTGAATGTGCCTACATACCAAGGAATGGTCAGGTGACGTGGTACATTCCTCGCCTTTCAAATAAACCTCAGTCCCGTCCCTAGTACATCTATACGTAAAGGGGAGGGACCAAACCTCATGTATGAAAGCGGTGCCCAGCGGTTCATATCTACCCAAAGCATAATGTTTCATACAAGAAGTGAACTTAAAAAGCGCAAAAGGGAGAGTTATCAATCCGTGGACTAACCACGTAGCTGAATTGATCTCCGCTACAGAAAAAGGCAACGGTTCTAATTTTTCAATATGTAACAATGAATATGTAGCATCCTTCATGGACATAAATCGCTGCTTGTCAGTAAGGTTAAAGGGAAGAAATAACGATGTAGTGTTAAGATAGTCCCAAGGGACTCTCCCCGCCTTTAACGTCTGCAATGTCCATGCAAACTGCATAACAGAGCGTAACTGGTTTTGACCATGATATAACACAGACATATCATCATGCACAATATCAACCACAGAAGAAACAATATTATCTAATGTATAAATCCTAGAAGAGAGAGTGCTAATGCTATTATCGATAACAGCTAAAACCTTCTCCATGTTTGCTTGGTCAATAGCTCTCAACCTGGAAGCTGCCTCAATCTGCGACAACTTCCAGACTTCGTTGTAAATAGCATACGCCCACCTTTTTGTTCTGCCACCCACAGGACCCTTAACAAAATCATTCAAATCTATTTTGTCATGTAATTGTGATAAATGATCTTTGACAGATGCCAAAGTGGAATGTCGCAGCCAAGATTGACATAACTTTCCCACAGAGTATGTAGTTACAGTATGTGACGACTCAAACCGAGGGTCTACGCGTTCCTGAGTATACCCCGGTTTCAGCCCCAGAAAACGTCGTTGACAGATATCTGAACTGCTTTGCCAAATTAACCAACCCTCACTATTAACTTTCGAAATATTGAAAGATGTATTTGAAACTAAGGATTGCAAAGCAGCAAGGGACAGATCTGTGTGGTTATCCCAATTGGGATAAGCGCCCAGATCTGGCACAGAAGGTGACTTTAATTGTTTAGAAGTAGCCAATCCAAAACAGGTGGTTTGGAAGATGGATGAATTTAAAAATAAAATATGATTTGGTATAAGACAGGCACGATGTAAAGCCTCTGTACCCTGTACCTGCCACGGCTTGGAACCCCAAACCGACTTTAGATCAATAGTAGCCTTCCATACATCATAACCTTTGATTGACAACTCGTCCATAAAGGACTTAGAATAAAGTAGCTTCGTGTGTGTCAGTCTAACCTTTGCGGCAGACTCAGGCAGCACCTTAAAATAAAACGCTGCCGGGTTGGAAACACTGAAATCGGTAAAATATGAATACTTGTTAACTAGTGTTTGTGAACTTCCGAATTCGGGAGTAGGACAGTGTTCCCATTGGGTAAAATTTACAAAATTTCTAAATGTATTTGCTTTATGCAGGAAATGATTGCCATAATGTTGAAAACAATACTGTTCCGCATAATTAGCCGCATTTTCGTATAAATCTTCAGCATCAAAAGCGGCATAATATTTCAAATCAGAAAACAGTGATTCAATGGCGTGTACATCCCAATCATCAGAACGTATGTTCTGCCTAACCACATCACCCATAGAAACACGAAATACATTAGGTACATTAATGACCTCGGTAGGCCCATGAATTTGGAATTTAACAGCATCCCATGCGATTCCATCCAAGACGGGCCAGGCAGTAATATTCACAAAAGTCTGGTCCCTCTTCATGATGTGGGACGAGGAGTGGGGGGCCAAAGTTCCATTGATAAGTCTAATTGTCGATCTCTCACTCAGATAGTGGCCATCCACAAGACGGAAAAAAACTATTACAAATCCAATGGACATAAACAAAAAAACACTGAAAAGCAACAGCCAAATGTATGTCCAAGGGGCAATCAAAAAATGTCTCTTAAACCAGCTGAAAAAAACTGCAATGTTCGATGGGGGGCTTGAGGGCAATGAGTCAGTGTCAAAGGAGAAACGGGACTGTCCAAGCGCCGTAGATTGTAAAACAGGTGAGGGACCACGTGTAGGATAAGCATACTCAGTCTCTTCGGGCAAACCACCAGCCGATGGTATCAACAAGGGATCAGTAACCGATTGCATCTCGATGGCAACATCAGGCAAGGTGTTAGAAGCAAGAGTCAACATTGAATTCCTTTGCATCGTCTGGCATGAAACTGCTGGAGTCACACTAAGAAGTATCGGCCACTCGCTGAAGTTTGACATTGTCAATAGAGATGTACCTGTTTTCTTTGCGACCAGGAAGTGGAGGTAAAATGACTGTTCTTGTACCCTGCACTCCAAGCACTGGAACTGGTGCACGATAAGAGGGGCCGAACTCCTTTTTGTTCTCCACCTTCTCACGGACCAGATCACCAACTCGGGGTAGCCAGCCGACTACCGGAATCTGAACTTCAGCTTCAGATGTGGAGGGCATGTGTTCCTTCGATAGAGTGTCTCTGGCTTCTTGCAGAGTCTGTAAAACAGCACAGTGATCATCTACGTCAAAGGGTGCGGTCGACGCCGCCATGTCTAGACCATCAAGGTCTGGTACAAACATTCTGATTCCGAAGAGCATCATGTACGGGGTCCGCCCACCCAGAGACCTTCTAGGGAGATTATTAAGTGCACGTTGAACGTTATACAAATGGGCTAGCCAGTTCCGGCCTGTGCCTAAAACACGGGCGGTCAATGATTGCTTTAAGTCACGGTTCATTCGCTCCACCACACTATTACCCTCAGGCCGGTAGGGGGACGAAAATTTGACTAGGACCCCCAAATTTCTCATAGCCTCCTTGTAAGCCTTAGAGGCAAACGCAGGGCCCTGATCAGAATGGAAGGTACCACACGCAAAAGTTCCCACAAAGACACGCAAATCTCTGATGACAGTCCGCGAGTCAGCACTCCTTTGTGGCCATACCCACAGAAAACGTGTGCACGAATCCACTGCAACCAAGATGTACTTGTACGCAGTATCAGAAGAAAAAGGACCGCAGTGATCCAAATAAACACAACCAAATGGTTTATTGGATATGTACAACTGTGTTTGTGATGGGCGCGCAACAGTAGAAGGTTTAATCTGTTGGCAAATGTCACAATCGAGAACATAAGCGCGCGCTTGTTTATATAAACCGAACCACCAGTAACGTTGTTGTAGCAGAGATATAGTGGCTGACACTCCGGCGTGGGCTGACGCCAACCCCTCATGAGCAGCCAGAATCAGTGCGGGTCTGCAGTCCGCGTTGGGAATAATTCTGTCACCAACGTTGTTAATCCTCACTAATGGGACATTGTCAGGACTTAAATGGTAAATGTAACGAGAAGGAAAACCCTTCGGGTAATCGCCTCCCTTTTCTGTAGCAGCAATAGCTGCCAAGATGTCATCATCAATCTTACTCTTTGATCTGGTTACTGCTGCCACTAAGTATGTAGCCACTGCTGTTTTTGCTGCCTCGTCAGCCAAGCCGTTGCCGACAGCATGGACACCAAGTCGTTGGTGACCAAGAGTGTGAATTACATTCACGAGTGGGAGACGTTCTTTAAAGTCTGCCACTCGAACCCAAAGCGTTTTATGCTTAATTGTGCCACCTTTTGTGTCTCGATAATCATTCTGAGACCAGAAGTGTAAATTGTCATTATAGGACTGGACACAGTAGAAAGAATCACTCACAATTAGAGTAGTGACTCGGGGATCGGCAAACTCCAGTGCAAGCACTAGAGCCCGAAGCTCCGCCAATTGCGCGGTACAATCGCCCAATGACTGCGTATGCACTGCATCAGATTGGAATTCACCATTTACGAAAGTACCTACGACAATTGCGCAAGCCGCTGAGTAGGCGTGCTTTGATCCAATTGCGGGCTGCGCAGACCCGTCAGTGTATATGACACAATGGTATTCTTCGAGCGGGCGCAAAGACAGAGGAGCCGGATGAACGAATTCATACTGCAAGAACTCTTGAGTCTGTAATGAGGCATCAAAGATGTAGGTGACGTCTGGCGACGTCAGTGTTGTGGCCCATTGTATCCACCGAGGATGCAAAGCTTTAGAATTTGGTACACTTGCCTTTGTCACCGCTTCTAAGGCGGGATAGGGTGTTACAACCAGAATCTGTTTCCCATGTGACAGTGCGCGTTCTTTAAGGATCGCCATCTGTACAGCAGTCAGAACTTTTTCGACCGCGGAAAAACGTAATTCAGCAGAGGTGTACAAGTGGGATTTGTACGCAATGGGGACTGTATCGCCCTCATTAAACGTCAAATACGTGAAACCCACGGCGCCTGGCACTATTCTTATTACCAGGTTGGTGCGGTTATCACGTGTCAGCAAATATTGTGAAGCAAGAAGGTCAGCCTGTAAAGACTGTAAAATTTTAGAATGTTCCAGCTGCCAGCTAGACTTCGAAAATGTGGGTTGTACCAAGGCGTAAAGCGGCTTGATACGCTGGGCATAATCAGGAATGTACGTACGGCCGAAATTCAGAAAGCCCAGTAGAGATTGTAATTTCTTTAGTGTCGTTGGCGCACTCAAGCATGCGCACTTCTCCAGAAAGTGGGGATCTAACCCCTTTCCTTCATTATTGAGCTCGTAGCCCAAAAACAACACCGTATATTCCGCGATGTGAGACTTCGCAAAATTGAATTTGTAGCCATAGTCAGCAAAACTCACTACAATATTGTCGACTCGAGACAGATGCGGCAACAGCTCGTCATCCGTGAGGTAGATATCGTCAACATAGGAGTATGCCTCGGGGTCTATTCTTTCTAAGAGGGAAACCACGCGAGCGGAAAAGACGCCAGGGCTATTTTTGTAGCCCATGGCTAATCTCGTAAACTGTTTTTGTTTACCGCCCGAAGTAAACGCTGTCCACTGGCTACTCAGTGTGGACAGGTTATGGCTAAAAAAGCCATTGGAAATGTCAAGTGTCGTTTTAAATCGTTTACGCACGAGACTGTCGACTAGAGCCGAGCTATGTGTATTTTGTACCGCGCAGGTCCGGCAATGGGAGTTTAGGTGCCGGTAATCCAAAACTAAACGGTACGAGCCGTCAGGCTTCGTCACAGTGAATAAAGGGTTATTCATAGGGGACACCCATGTTTCAATTACACCCTGATATTCCAATTGTTCAAGGATCGCCGCGACGTGAGGTCTAGCCTCACGACGCATGGGATATTGGGGCTGAGGCTGGGGCATAGACCGCAATGGAATCTCATGGCAGGGGGACAACCGGTCCCAACCCACCTGAGTACGATATACCGCTGGCGCAAGCGCCAGCGCCCACTCACCAGCGTACATTTCAGCTTGGTCCTTAGGCACCGTGTGCGCAAAGGACGGGAGGATTTTCTCCTCCCCTCTAGGAGCTTCCAAAATGAAGGCCGGGGGCCAATCTGCCTCCGCTAGGAGGATATCATAGGTGGTGGTCAGATTATCCCAAAAAATCCCTTTTATAGTACGTTGTATGTCACCCTCTATTAATAAGACTATTTCAAAAAGTCTATCAGGGGGAGCCACTCTGGTGTCAGCTGTTTCAACAGTAACCAATACATCAGTTGCTGTCGCCGCCAGAAATGGACGCAGAGCTTGACGGACTATGGTAATTTCCGCCGCGCTGTCTAGTAGCGTCAGCGCCCATGTCCGGTTCTGAAGCTGTGTCCGCACTATCTGAGGCATATTTCGCCGTCAGAGCCGCCACTTTCTTCTTCTGAAACGGGGGTCTTTGTCGAGCAAACTCGTCCTGCTTGCCTTTACCCTCAGTCTGTCGGGGTTGGTCACGTTGTTGTGGAGCACCCCGACCTTTGCCACCGCCTCCGCCACCAGACTGTGTAGCCGATGTTTCCTGTGAAGAACGAGGAGAGCGCGGTTCAGAAACCTGAAATCTATCAGGAGACTTAATAGTAGCACGATCTCGCAGATCATAAGTGCGTTCACTACTTGACTGTACGGGAGAGGCAGGTCGAGAGCCCTGTTTCTGCTGCTGCTTGCCCTGTTGTTTAAACGGCCACTTTTGTTTTGGAAAAAAGGGACGTTCATCCTTACCAGAAGTTCCTGCCTTACCCTGCTGCTTAGAATCGGGATTCTTGATCACAGGCTTAACTCCTAAAGAGCTACGACCCAAATCACGATATGCTTCTGCGATTATTTTAGCAAATTCCTGCGGCTTGTCCTCTTCAGCAACCTTCTTCAGTTCATTACGAACCTGAAAGTGCAACGCATCACCCTTAAGGTTTCCCATTATCATGGTAGCCACCAGGCCAAAATCTCCGAGGAGCCGCATCCCCAATTCTATCGCAGACTCCGCTCCATGGTCCTCTTGAACCTGTTTAATGATGGAGGGCAGCTGTAACATAGACGGAGTGCCGAAGCACTGCGCGTACGTCGCAGCAAAAATCTTACCCCAGGATACACAGTCATCTATATGGGGAACTAAGTCTTTAGGCAAACTAATGGTGAGGATCCTGTGTTTTTCCACAGGAGTTGTATGCGGATAAACCGCCTCTATTTGGTCAAATTTTTCAGCAAGCCAAAAAGGATAATCATCCCTTGTGAGGGGGCGCTTGCCCACAACAGAATTTACCATAACAGGACTAATGACCACCGCGTGACGATCACTAGGTTGTCCCGCACTAACAGGCGCCCCCGCCTGTACAGTGCGCGACACATACTGCACCAACGCCCTATATACTGTTATAAGGGCAGTGTGTAGTACACGCAATTCATCCACCGTCACCGTGAGGTAACGGGGATGAGGCGTAAATCCGGCTAGTACCGGCCAAGTGGCCCCCGCAATTGATAAAGGGCCCATTCTCGGCGGTATAACCACATGGGGGAGGGCGCCATTAAACCAAATCTGATGTTGCCAAGCAGATATTGGTATCTCCTGTGTCCTATAAGGCGCATAGGCGGCAGGGACGGCAGTGGCAGTGTAAGAATGAAATGTATTATCATTACCACTGACTGCCGGTATCGTCACCCAAGAGTAGAACAACTCAAAGGGGTGAGCCGCATCGGCTCCCACCACAAAGATGACGTCCATGCCCGCGTCTGGCACCCCATACTGCGTCAAGTGACGTTTCAGGGCTGCACGGCTATGCGCCGCAATATTAATTGCCATAAGGACAAGCTACACTTAAAGTATTCAGTAGCACAAGGGTTCAATAACCTTTTTAATAATCAAGCTTGAAGGAACCTATATCAATAGAACTAGGTAGGTTTGAAATCCGTCAGACTTGTTATCCGGAAACAAGAATGAGGGTGCTGTGGACTAAATGTAAGCACTACTAAGGCGTTTCACTCATAGACCAAACGTTAGGTGCGCCATGTTGCAGGGATTCTGCTGATACACAGAACTATGCGAAGAACCCCAGGACCTCAGTGAATTGTGGTGTACCAGAAACTCACCTCAGAACCCAGAACCCAGTATCCGGCTAGCATAAGTGTCCCATTCGTTATCCGAGATTTAGCTCGGCGGTCCCAATGTGTAGACAACCCAGAACAAGCGACTCAGTACATACTCAGGAATGGTGGGAATCGGAAATACCTGTTCGTATATTATTCTCACATCAGTCCACAACAATAATCAACAGAGACACGTTGTAAATAAAAGGGGTTTATTTTTATAGACCACGTGTCCTAAGATGCAGTACTTTGGCTAATACAAGCAGACAAATGATTAATATCAAAACCAGCAACATAGTTACAATGCCATAGAATATAAAAGGGGTGATCATATTATAATGACAGTGGATACTACCACCTTCCCTTTACTAAGAAGCTAATATTATTATTATGCTAATAGAAGGTCTCTTAGGCTTGAATAGGGGACCCCATACCTCAAAGATCAGCTTAGTGAAATCACATCACAGGAGCATCAGGAGACTTCTCGCAGGAAGGCTCGTCTTCGGTCTGAATAATAAACATGATGTCTGTGATACTAAAAGCACTAATTTTCAGGCATTTGCAGCTGCGCGTGTGTTATGGCTAAATAGTGGGCCGATCAACCTAGAGTGAAAAACATGCATTGTGTAATACCCCAGACTGTTTGTCACACCATGTACAGACCAAGGTCGCTGCGCAGAGCTTGGGATAGTAACAACAGATCGCGCTTGTGTGAAGCAAGTCTCGAGTCAACAGTCTGTTTTAAGAAATAACATGTAAACGTAGTGCCGTGTGCAAAAGCAAAAAGATGGCTTTCTAACATCTAATGTGGTTATGCTAACTTAACAATGCCTGTACGTATTCAGAGAGAACTCACTACACAGTCAGTTGTCATATGTTCAAGATACCACTGACATATTGAACATCATTAATGATATGGAGTTTGACTCTTCCCAGCAATTTCTTGTGACAATTGACATTGAGTCTTTGTACACTAGCATACCCCAAGACGCGACGCTGGTGGCAGCAGCTCGCGCTCTTGGGGCTCAAGAATGGTTTTATGACACCCCACAGTCCTTTGTGATGCAATGTGTTGAGTTAGCTTTGACCCGCAACTATTTTTGTTACAAAGATTACCTTTTCTTACAAATATCGGGTACATCTATGGGTGCAACCTTTCCGCCGAGTCTGGCCTGTATCTATGTAGGCCAATTTGAAGAACATCATCTTTACCAGCTCTCCAATCCCTTCCAGAGGCATATTTGCCTCTGGAAGAGATATATAGATGACGTCCTGTGCATCTAGTCCGGTTCATACCAGTTGCTCTGCGAATTTTTGGACTGGTTGAACACATTGGATACCTGTCTGAAATTTACGTGGCAGATAAGCAGGGAATCTGCCACCTACCTTGATCTTGACATTGGTGTGATGAATGACAAACTTAGCACCACTGTGCACCAAAAACCCACTGACAAGAATTCTTTATTACATTATCAGTCTTTCCATCCCAGGGCATTGAGGGATAATCTCCCGGTGGGCCAATTCTTAAGGTACCGGTGTAAGGATCTTACTGGGAAACAATTCTGCAGGAGCGCCACGGAGTTCCAAGAAGTCGTTGCAAGGTCCCAACCTTCCACCACCACCTAGTGCCTCTATCGAACCCTATAGTGCAAAGGTAATAGGGGAAAGAAGGGGAACAAAACAAGGAAAGAGGGGTAATAATCCCTGGAGCTGCCGTCTTCACCTCTTCTATATGTCTGGGAAACTGTGAATCTACAAGAGTACAAAGACAGAGTAAGTACAAAAAAAGGCAATGTGAAATTAAGTCCCTATCCCACCTAAATGGAATGTCCTCTAAAGTGTATACCTATATCCTGAATAGCGAAGGCTAATGAAGGACTTCCTGAAGAAGTGGACAGGATAGGCACAGTGTTAGCAAAGATGAGGGAAGCGTAGAAGTCTGGAGAGTCTCCTTTAGTTCACTATGCGTATTGTACCTAAAACATAGGAGCAGAAATTAGATAGATGTCACTAACTGCCAGCAATACCCAATGCCCCGTTACCGGCTTTTCATACAGGAAGAGTCCATCGAAGAATCAGGGTCCCAGCAGGTCTTTAGGGGGAGATCTTCATGTAGCCTCTACTATGCCATGAGTAGAGAGGAAGCGTGTTCCAGGGGTGGCAACGCAGGAGGAGGTAAGGGGAACAACTGAGGAACAAAAATGGATGAGCCCGGCCGGCCCACGGGAAATAAATACGGCAAGGCGGGCGGAGCAATCCTAGGCAATATGTAACAGTTCCAGAGACTTGGAGGCTGGAATGGAGAAGCCCGGCCGGCCCACGGGAATAATTCCGGCAAGGCGGGCGGAGCACTCCACAACCCGCATAAGCCTCAGTCCGAAGGGAGACGAAGGAATACAAAATACTAGCGTGTAAAACTTTACACGACAACAGTGGAGTTCCCGAAAAACACAGAGCTCTGAAATATTAGCCGTAAGGGTGGTAACCGGCTAAGTATCATAAAGGAAAGACAAAGGGAAATCCGGGGTCAAAGATATCGACCGCCGAAAGGCGTTGGATGTTCGAAAATCCGAGGTCAGAAATGCCGAACGCCGAGGGGCGTAGGAGCTTCACAATCCAAAGCAGGAAACAGGAAGTTTGCAGGCAAGATCTGCGGGGCAACACTAGAACACGAAGCCCCGAGCCTACCGGACGTCAGGTTTTTCGACTAGCCTGACGCTATCGCGCATGCGCGATAGCGAGCCGCCATGACGGATACAATCCCAGCGTCTTGTCTTCGGCAATCATGACAGTACACTCCCCCCAGAACACCCCCCACAGGCTTGGGCTTGTGAGGGTGTCTGTTGTGAAACAGACGCACCAGTCGAGGGGCATGAACCTTTCCAATGTATTAAATATTGCAAACGGCGTCTACTCCTTCTTGAATCAACTATGGCTTCCACTTCGTACTCTTCTTCTCCGTTTACTAACACTGGAGCAAGAGTTGCAGGAAGATGAGTACCAGGTTCCACAGGTTTTAACAGAGATACGTGAAACACTGGGTGCACTTTAAAAGTCACAGGAAGCTGCAACTCCATAGCTACGGGGTTTATGACTCTAGTGATTTTGTACGGTCCAAGGAACCTTGGCTTGAATTTACAAGGACCCCATAGTGGTATGTATTTAGAGGATAGCCATACCTCATCTCCTGGTTTATACAAAGGTTCTGCCAGCCGATGTAGATCAGCCCCTCTTTTGTAGCTGGCTTTAGCTTGGTCTAAATTGCTCTCTGTGAGTTGATGTATATTCTGGATGTCCTGAATGAACTCGCTGACTGCCGGGGCGGTACACTTTGAAGTAGTGATAGAGAGAAAAGATTTAGGATGGAAACCGTATGAACAGAAGAAAGGGGTGTATTGGGTGGATGTGTGTTGACTATTATTGTATGCAAATTCTGCTACCCATACCATCTCATCCCATTCTGCACGTGAGTGTAATGATTGACTTCGTATGTACTGTTCAAAACACAAGTTTACCCTCTCTGTCTGACCATTAGTTTGTGGGTGGTGACTCGAGGACAGTCTCACATCAATCTGCAGAAGTGAGCATAGTTTCCTCCAGAAACAGGAAACGAACTGGGTACCCCTGTCCGAAATCACCACAGAGGGAAAACCGTGTAGTTTGACCACCTGTTGTAGGAAAACTGTGGCGAGTTCTGCAGCATTAGGGAGACTCTTTAGAGGGATGAAATGTGCTGTTTTAGTAAACAAGTCCACTACCACCAACAGAGTAGTATTTCCCTTAGAAGTGGGTGGTAATTCTACAATAAAATCTAGAGACACTGTGTGCCACGGAAGAGGAGGTGTAGGCAGCGGTTGAAGCAACCCTGTAGGATTCTGATGGGATACCTTGCTTTGGGCAAAAACATGGCAAGTCTTTACGTACTGCTCAGCATCCTTTCTTAAAGTAGGCCACCAAAACCACCTCTTTAGGAGGTCAATGGTTTTCTTAATTCCCGAATGTCCGGCCATGGGGTGTGAATGACACCATTCCAACGCTTGTTTTTGTAACTCTAAGGTCGTCAGCACCATTCCCCCTTGTACATTAATAATTACTGCTTTCAGAGTGTGTTCTACAGACTCTACCAACTCTTGTCCCCTCCTGGTCTGTTGCTCTATCTTTACCTTCGTGAGGAAATCTTCTTCAGATGTCCCTCCCAATATCTTGTTCTGTGATATAATAAGGGGTGGTTCCACCTGTTCTTCGGGGATTTCAAACCCTAGTCGTGATAAGGCATCTGCTTTGCCGTTTTTTCGTCCTGCACGATACTGAAATCGTACTCACTGAAAAATTGAGCCCAACGTAACTGTCTCATGGACAAAGCCTTAGCGGATTTCAAAATCTGTAAATAACGGTGATCCGTATACACCGTCACTGTGTGTCTGGCTCCCAACAGATACTGTCGCCATTCTTCAAATGCCTTTTTGATAGCCAATAGTTCTTTATCCCCCACAGCATTGTTCAATTCAGCTGGTGTTAGTTTGTGGGAAAAAAAGGCCACCGGGGGCAATTCCCCTGTTGTCTTGTCTGCCTGAGATAGCACCCCACCTACCGCTGCTTGAGAAGCATCAGCTTCTAACACAAACGGGCTACCAGGATCCGGGTGTTGAAGCACTGGAGCTTGAGTAAAAGCCATCTTCAAAGCGTTGAACGCTTTTTCAGCTTCGTCTGTCCACAAAAAGGGATGTTGGCTAAATCTGCTAATGTTACCTGTTGCATGTCCATGGCACTCGGGCAGAATACACCTCTTGGGCTTTGCGTTCTGTAAGGATCTTATCGAGAAACAATTCTGCAGGAGCGCCACGGAGTTCCAAGAAGTCGTTGCAAGGTCCAAACCTTCCACCACCACCTAGTGCCTCTATCGAACCCTAGAGTGCACAGGTAATAGGGAAAAGAAGGGGAACAAAACAAGGAAAGACAAGTAATAATCCCTGGAGCTGCCGTCTTCACCTCTTCTATATGTCTGGGAAACTGTGAAGCTACAAGAGTACAAAGACAGAGTAAGTACGAAAAAAGGCAATGTGAAATTAAGTCCCTATCCCACCTAAATGGAATGTCCTCTAAAGTGTATACCTATATCCTGAATAGCGAAGGCTAAGGAAGGACTTCCTGAAGAAGTGGACAGGATAGGCACAGTGTTAGCAAAGATGAGGGAAGCGTAGAAGTCTGGAGAGTCTCCTTTAGTTCACTATGAGTATTGTACCTAAAACATAGGAGCAGAAATTAGATAGATGTCACTAACTGCCAGCAATACCCAATGCCCCATTACCGGCTTTTCATACAGGAAGAGTCCATCGAAGAATCAGGGTCCCAGCAGGTCTTTAGGGGGAGATCTTCATGTAGCCTCTACTATGCCATGAGTAGAGAGGAAGCGTGTTCCAGGGGTGGCAACGCAGGAGGAGGTAAGGGGAACAACTGAGGAACAAAAATGGATGAGCCCGGCCGGCCCACGGGAAATAAATCCGGCAAGGCGGGCGGAGCAATCCTAGGCAATGTGTAACAGTTCCAGAGACTTGGAGGCTGGAATGGAGAAGCCCGGCCGGCCCACGGGAATAATTCCGGCAAGGCGGGCGGAGCACTCCACAACTCGCATAAGCCTCAGTCCGAAGGGAGACGAAGGAATACAAAATACTAGCGTGTAAAACTTTACACGACAACAGTGGAGTTCCCGAAAAACACAGAGCTCTGAAATATTAGCCGCAAGGGTGGTAACCGGCTAAGTATCATAAAGGAAAGACATAGGGAAATCCGGGGTCAAAGATATCGACCGCCGAAAGGCGTTGGAGGTTCGAAAATCCGAGGTCAGAAATGCCGAACGCCGAGGGGCGTAAGAGCTTCACAATCCAAAGCAGGAAACGGGAAGTTTGCAGGCAAGATCTGCGGGGCAACACTAGAACACGAAGCACCGAGCCTACCGGACGTCAGGTTTTTCTACTAGCCTGACGCTATCGTGCATGCGCGATAGCGAGCCGCCATGACGGATAAAATCCCGGCGTCTTGTCTTCGGCAATCATGACAACCGGAGGAACTGTTCTTCTACATCTGAATACCTGCGACAATCTGAGGTTTTGAGTGAGAAATTGGCTCTACGAGCCTATCCCAAGAGAATTGTGAACAGAGCACGTAAGAGGGCTCATAACACTCATAGGGAAGCCCTCCTTGAGAGAAATAACAAGGAATCAAGGGAAAGTCTACCTGTGGTCCTCATGTTTGATCCTCTGGCCAATAAGATCAGGCAGATAATAAGAAAGCACTGGTCACTGTTATCTACGAGTGACTTTCAGATGCCACAGCCCAGATTTGCGTTTAAACGGAAGCAGAATTTGAAGGACAGACTAGTCCACACGAGACTGGTGCATAATAAGAAAAATACAACTATTCCCCTGGGGCATTACCCGTGCGGGGGTTGTTCGGTTTGTGAACTAACTGAAAAGACAACTGAAATCAAATTGCGTAGTGGGAGAACTTGGTTTCTCCATCAATTCAGCAATTGTAACACATCTAACGTGATTTATAGACTTACTTGTCCCTGTAGGCTACACTACATCGGCCTCACATCTAGAAAGGTGAAAGTGCACATTCAAGAACATCTTAGCACGATCAGGGCAGGTAAACTTACAATACGTTTGGTACAACATTACAGAGACCATCCACATAATTTTAAATCACTAAAGTGGGTGGTCTTTGAGAAAGTATTCGGTGATTCAGGTGACATGGAGAAACGATTGGCAGTGAAGGAAGCACGCTGGATTTATTCAGAGAAGGGGGACACTGTTGGCCTTAACGATCAAATTGAGTGGAATAAGGTCAGTAGGTGAGGGCCTTGTTATGTGACGTCTCTTTTTTGCCTACTATTGACCAAAGAGGTTTGATTGTGCTAGTCAGTGTATCTGAATATACGATGCAGCTTGAGGGGTTCAATGGAGGGTTAGAAAGGTTGATTCCCTGTGGCGTTGTCTTTATTGTTAAACTCATATGTGAGGAACATGTTGTCGAATACACGGAACACACTGGTGCGTAGTCTCTGATCATGAGTAAAGTTCAGATGAGCTAGAGGTTGCATGTAATGAATGCCCTGTAAATACAGAGTAGCCGATTTAGATATCATGTTAAGATGGCCGCCGTGTTTCCCATAATGATGTAGATTGATTTTGGTGATGATGATACCTCGCGTGATGCGAGTGCCGGCATGTGTAAGAGGCACGTGGCGAGGCAGCACCGTGGTGTCTGGCTGTGCTGCCGCCTGTGTGTGAATACGTGTGTTTTGCCCACAAATTAAGTCCAGTAGCATAGAGCTGTGTGATGATGGAAGCTCTGTTAAGATGGCCGCCGTGTTTCCCACAGTGATTGAGATGTGAGCTGGCGCTTACGTATTCTCGCGATACACGAGTACTGGTTTTTGTAAGAGGGACGCGGTGAGACGGCAACCCGATGCTGGGTTGAGTTGCCGCCCGTAAGTGAAGTTATGCGGTAAGCGTCTAGTTTGCAGAGCAATTGGAATTGTTTGACGAAATTCAATCCGACTCATCTAGGAAGTAAACAGGAGTCAAACATGCCGTGTGTGGGCAATTGTATTTTTATTTTTTATTCTTTACGTGCAGGACACTGTAGCTTGACACACGATGGGGTGGGATGATTAGTTACGCGACCCTCAGTGAGTGTGTCCCTGGATCGATTGGTCCACGGAAACGGGTCGATCTATGCGCCCTCACCTGGTGTATACTAACCCCGGGCGTAGCACTACGCTTCGCCCACGTAGTGTACGTAGCGCTGCCTGCTTCGCACTTTCCGAAGTAGGCGAAGCAGGGCAGCGCTACGCACACGCCGAGGGCGAAGCGTAGCTGCTTGCCACCCGCCACCCACCTCCCGCCTGCCCTCCTTTTAATAATATAAGCATTGAAAAATAAATTAAAGTAAGTCGACTTACCCGTAAGCGCGGCGTCTCCGGGGCTCCCTCTTTCTGTTTCTGATTTCTTCTGGCAAATGCGCATGCGCGGACACCCGCGCATGCGCATTTCTCGCGAGAAATGCGCATGCGCTGGCGTCCGCGCATGCGCATTTGCCAGAAGAAATCAGAAACAGAAAGAGGGAGCCCCGGAGACGCCGCGCTTACGGGTAAGTCGACTTACTTTAATTTATTTTTCATTGCTTATATTATTTAAAAGAAGGGCGGGCGGGAGGTGGGTGGCACGTAGTGGGGCTACGCGAAGCACGTAGTGTGCGTAGATTTGGGCACACTACGTGCTGCTTCACGTAGCCCCACTACGCCCACTACGCCCACCCTTAGTGCATACCCCTTGAGATCTGTTTCACATAATTTCGGGTGGGTTGAAGCCAGGAGAATACTGTTGGGGTGATGAGGGAGCTCATTACATAGAGCGAGTACCATGATGGGTTGGAAAACAGGGGTTAAGTTGGCCCATCACTTATTAACCTGCACTGTCTTTCCACAGACGCAAGCACTAGCAACGACTGTGCTTTTTTGAAAGGGACGCGATATTAGACATTGTACACGTCCTATTGACCGGTTGGGAGCTGGTATGTGGGCCCATGGCTCCCACTAGGTAAATATCACATGCAATAATCATGGGAATGACTATGACTGCTTTTAATGTACCAAAGAGGATATATGTGTGGACAGCCATTCTGTTCTAACCAAACCTATTTGTTTTTTCTGTGTGTTCAGGGAGGTGATTGTTGACCTTGTCAGCCCTGATGAATTTGCCACAAATAAATTGGCAATAAAACATGTTGGCCGTCATTAATATGGTATACAACATGCTGTGTTTTTAATTGTGGGATAGACTCCTAATTGGAATAAAAGATAATAACTGTCTCAACCTTTCCTTTTTTCTTCTTTCTTTATATGTTGTGATTTTGAGACGCTCTAGTCTTTGTTTTCACGGGGGACACTTATTTTTTGTGTTTTTTCCATTCTCTTCACTGGACATACCACTTTTCTCTATGAGAAAGCTATCGATGATGAAATAAACATGGGCAAGCTGGTGAGAACCTACCAGTAGCTCCTCTGGTAGTGCGCACGTGAGATACTTTCTCTTTCTTTACACAATTTTTTTGTCACCTTGCTCTTGGACAAGGGAGGGGGTGCGTGTAAAGTGAGATAAGTTATAAAATTGTTTGGAGGACTGACCGTTCACTCTTTCTTTTCTTTCTCCTTGAATTTTTTGAATTTGTGGCACACTGGATGGGGTTATACCATATGTCTAAATGGGTGATGGAGGTTCTTGATTAATTTGTCTTTCCTCCTCCTATTCCAGATTACAACAATAAAATAATATGTGCTACTTGGTGCCAGTTCTAGTTTTGTTTAAATCGTAATTGAGTGGCGGGTGTTCTGGCACGTTTTCCCTCTGTAGCTCCTTTTTTGATTCATTACCATGGTCCCTGCCAGCCCCCTCTGTGCTAGGCCTCAGCTGGCCAGACACGGAGGTGTCTCTGGCTCCGCGAGCCTATTCTGTTCTCTCGGTGCCACTTGCAATCAGGCTGGCGCTGGCGGGTCCCCGGGGAGCTTTCTCTTCACTTCTCCGTGCCGATTTGCTTGCTCCGGATATCCAGTCTCCACCCCTCTTCCCTCTCCACCCGCCATCTCATACTGTTTCGCTCAATCCACTGCCTTTACTCTCTGGTGAATTAAAAACCCCTTTTCTTTCTCTGCTTCCTCCTTTCTCTCCCTTATCCCTATTCTCCCTCTATTTTATTTTCCTCTTTTACAATGTTTGCCCTGTTTCTCAAGCTCCTTCTTTTTATATCCCTTTGCCTTCCATCTTTTCGTCGCACTTCCTTTCTTTGTCATCCATCCTTCTCCTCCATTAATTCCTTCATTTTCCCTCCTTCGTCGTCATCCCCTGCCTCGCCCCTTATCCTTGTCTCTTTGCTCCCTCCACCCCCTTCCCGTTCCCTCCTCCCTTCTCCCTGCTTTCTCCTCTGGTTAGCCTCGCTCTGTGGCGGTCCAGTTTTCAGCTGCAGGAGCGCAGGAGCACCCTGTTGTAGCAGGGCATCCATGAGACATACATCATGGATGCACCAAGCATATGAAAAAGCGGTCCTTGAAGTGTGTGGGCCAGGGAGGATTCATCAACCTGCTGAGCTGAGGCTTAACATACATTGTTATGATTGTTGACAAACCATGGTTGTCCATGGTTCTTCCATCGTGACCAATGGAGCCACATTGTTTTAGCAGGTTTTTAGCAATGCTTTTGACTAGAATCATGATTACGGGTACCTACCAGTTCATGCGTTCCACTGTAATGATGAAACGGAGGCAATTACAATTCCAAGGATTTATTCCATAAGTTCAAGGAACAGTCGAGCGCCAGGCTACACAGTCTCCTTTCCAGGACATCAGTGGCATCTGACGTTCTGGACTGGAAACTGTCCAGAACCCATGGGATTTCCATGCCTCGCTCCACACTTTACATTTGAAAGAAAACAACACGTGAAATACACAGTATGTAATAAAGCAATACACAACATCCACCTACCTCTGTTTCTGTTCCGCATTCAGACTTGGGCGCTAGGCAGCTGGAGTCAGCTGTGTGTTTGGTGGTTGCACCAAGCTGAGTTTTTCATATGTAACGGCATGCAGATTGTGCGTTTATGTCTCTACCTCTATGTGAAACAGGAGCTGGTTGTTTCTCTTTTGTTTCTCTGCCAGGTTTGTTTTCCTGTTGGATTGTTTTATAAAGTGATGACTCAATATGGAAGCAATATGGAAGCAAGCTGACAAAATGGAAGTCACTCTGTGCTTTCCAATCTGATTGAATGTCTAATACATGTCCATGCCGATTCTGCTGTTCAAGTAGTGGAATGGGTGACATTGCAATCCTTATACACCAGGGTAACTCCCGACACAAAGTATTTCGGGTGTCATTCCCTTCCTTTTTGAGTAGATTGACAAATATGAACTAAAACCCTAGAATGGTGAGTCTATTCCTGTTTGAATATAAACCAAACAACAAGCCCAATGGATTGATCCTATTCCTCAGCCAAACAAGCCCTGCTGGGACCCAGTAACCCAAATTGATCTCTTTGGAGGGAAGCAGGCTACCTGGATGGGGGCATTGACAGCTTTTAAAAAAATGACAACTAACCACAAATCCGGTTATCACACAAAATGGACAAGGGGAGAAACTGAGGCTAGGTTTAATACCAAGTTGCGTATCCATGTTGGTAGCTAAACGGAAGACCGAAGACCTGTATACCTATATTGGAAGGATGAAGGACTAGCTTTAGCAGAAGTCTATGAGAAGGTTAGTATCTAGGAGAAGGAGTTTTATGTGGCTATTAATGGCAGCCTATTTTTGGCTTTTTCACACTGACCTCCCATCCTGTAGGGAAACGGGGTAAGGACCCCACTAAAGAAGGAGAGTGGCACCCACTGGTGATTTAGGGCTGACAGGATGTATTCAGGGCATGGAGCTAAAGCATGTCCTGGTTCTTTTTATAAGGGTCCTCAAGTAAATATGAGTGTTAATCCCATGTTCGGCAGGCTGATGAACCCTACCTGACCCACCCACTTCAAGGATTACTCTTTCCTATCCTTTGTGATTCCATTATGGAATTCTCTCATGGTTGCCATGCTATACATTGTGTGATCTGACAGTTTAGACAGAGGCATACACCGGGCACTACCAAATGCTGCACCTGGCTGGTGGTACTCCCAGACATTCACAGCCTGTTATTGACAGCTTTCAGAATATACTGATTAGCAGAGTCTCCTCTCATGGCCTACATACCCAGTTGCTGTCCTCGGTTTGGGTATATTTTTAAGGTTCTTGACCTAATTTTTGATGCACACCCAAACAGGAGAAACAGGCTTTTAGCCTGGCAATGCCCCCTGCTGCTGAACCACAGTTTTCACCTTTGTGCAGAGCCCAACAATAAAACATGACTGACAGCTGGGTTAGCCCCTGTCCAAAATAAGCTAAGACACAGCAAATGCTACTGAGCAGTTGGAGGTGCAGCTTTGTGAACACTAGTGAGGGAGTTTGGTGTGGTGCCAGGAAACATTTATCTTACATTTCAATACGGTTGAATGTAATTTGTTTTTGTAAATTTGAAACAAGATCACACATTGCAAATAAAATAAAGAAAGTCCAAGAGTGAGCAAGAACGTTTTCAGAAACAAATCAAGCAAACAGCCAGTTTTCTGTTTTGAGCATTTCTTTTAAAACTTAAAACTTGTACCAACAAGGCATATTTGTCCTCATTACGCAGAATTTGCAATTGGCCCACAACATGGTGGCAGCGGTGGGCTACACATCCTGGGCCCTTAAGTGGGGAAGCACGTACTGCAACAGTGATTGGCTAGTTTGAAATGAGGGCAGCACTGATTGGTTATTGGTTTGGTAGACGAGCCATTTGAAAGGCATGCCAATGTCAATTCGTATGTTGGGATACCGGTTCCTATTTACAATATATTCCGTGATCTGTTGTTAATCTTTTCTCAGAGGATTAAACACAGCTCATTTCTGCTGCGAGGATTCAGCGTGTGGTTGGCTGCACACTAGGGGGTAGATTTACAAGCCCCCTGCGCCACCACTGCGTCACTTTTCGTGACGTACTTGTGGCGCAGGCGGCTCCTCCATATTTACAAGGAGAGGAAAAGCCACCCTGCGTGACTTTTCCTCTCCTCGTAAATATGGCCCATTCACACGCAGCACTGTGCGTTGAAGGGGAGTTCCATGGGTGTTGCTGTGGGTGTTCCCACGCAACACCCATGGGACAAGACACATCTCCAGATTTACGAGAAATCGTAAATCTGGAAATGCGTGTGAATTCTGCGCCACCCTAGCGGTGGTGTAACGAGGCGCAACGAGGAGAAATGTTTTCATTTCTCCTCGTTTTTTCTTCTTTCAATGGTGCTGCATTCTACAGCACGCATTGAAAGAGGAAAAAACCTCTTGTAATTGTTTTTGTGCGGGAAGGTGTCCCTTCCTGCACAAAAACAATCTCCCCACGACGCAGGCATCCTTGCACCATGGTGCAAGGGTGCCTGCGCCGTCGCATGGTTGCAGTTTGTGCGTCAGCGCAGGGGAAGCACAGAGATGCGACATATTCTTGCAAATATGTTGCATCTCTGTGCTTTCCAAATTAACGACGCACTGCGCAGCAAAATTACTTGCTGCACTGTGCTGCGTTACTTTTTTGTAAATCTGCCCCTAGGGATTTATCAGCATTGAGTAGGTTCTGATGCCGATTGGCTGAATTGCAGGGATTTACTGGATTTTGGGGATTTTCAGATGCTGATTGGCTGTCTTCACAGGTTTAAAAATGGCTTGACTTGTAATAGTGAGATCAGACTGTTTGTGTGGCTAAGCTTAGGTCATGATTGGCTGACTTTAATTGGGATTTGGGATGTTGACTGGCAGTCTGCATAGCTTTGCATACTAATTGTGCCCTTGGACCCGATTCACAGAACTAACTTAAAACAAAATCCTAAACTTACTACCATTTTGGTATTCACAGAAAGCACTTACTCATTTTGGTATTCACAGAAGGCTCTTACTCATTTTGGTATTCACAGAAGTTAGGAGTCCTAACTTTAGGACTCCTAAATGCCTTCTGTGAATACCGAAAGTCTTAAAGTTAGGATTTTTCTCAGTTTAGGAGTAGTAAAGTAGGACTCCTAACTTTAGTACTGAATTTGTAAAAGTGAGTGTGGTAATGTGTAATCACAATAAACGTGTAAAACGGGAAAAAGTATGTATCTGACTTAGGTTGTGATTGAATAACTTATCCAAAGAAGCTAAAAGTGCAGAAGTGCATATCCATCCATAGATATGTGAATTGCATTTTGTGTAGCAAGTAAGCAGTACTGATGTAGTACTGTTTTTTACATACTACAGAATGCAGTTTGTGAATCAGGGACACTGAGATTTTCTGCTTCACCTGCAGTTCATTTGAAGAGCAGAATCAATCTGCAGAGTGAAAGGCACACACTTGTTATCATCGGATGCCATGTAGGTGCTATTGATGCCAGTCTGCAGGATACTTCTTAAATGTCAGGGTTGTAAAATTACCTGTGCAAAGTCAAAAGTGAATGCTCAGCTAGTGCACACAGCTGCAGTGATGTGATATACAGTGCACACGGAGGTTATTTGAACTATTTAACTATTCCAGCATTGTTAACACAGAATATTGCTTCTTTATTCAGGACTGAACGCTGGTGGTTGATGAATTATTTTTGTTTTGAATCCGCTGTACGCGGATGCAAATATTTTGCAATTCCACCACTTTCCACTCTTTTCACATGTATCTGCCCTAAACTAGTAAAAAGTAAAAATGCAGGCAGAAATCCCTCCAGCAAAAGAATGTCTTGAATTCCTAGTTTCGCGCAGTGAGAAATGCACAGAACGTTGCTCTTATGCTGTCCTGTGATTTGCGAACATTTCTTCGTATTGCAAACACCAGCTCACTCTCGAGACTTGAAGCGCCCTGCAGGCAGGTACTTTACATTCTTTCCTACTGGGGAAGGAGCTTTCAAGAGCCCTGTCAAGTGGGCAATGTATTTATCTTAATGGACAGGTGTGAGCTTTTTGGGAGCTTCTATTTTGCTGCCTGCGGAGCATTGGAGTAACCGTGATTCCAATCGGCAGGCAGAAGGTAGTGACATTCATCCCAATATTTCACCCATGCCTATGGGACATCTCTGGTAAAGCTCTGTTTTCAATGAATTTGTGTTTCCAAAGAAGAAGCTGCTGCTGTGTCTCAGCAAATAATGCTGATGAAAAGGCCTTTAAAAGGAATCATTCCTCAGGATGGTTATTTCTTAGGAAATGTGAATATGTCTGCTGGGAAGACGAAAGAAGCTTAATGTGCCTGTAAAAGAGAGAGACGTTCCTCAAAACTACTGTTTTTTCTGCCTAGAAATGAGAGTTTTTCAGTGCTCATTTTTTTTCAAATGACGTACATCTCTGATTTTTTTGACAGCTATTTCAGGATTGAATTGTAGATGTCCAAAGTAATTGCATCTAAAAATTGTTATCTCATGCTTTTGGGTTGTTTCGAACCATCAATAATGTTGCTAGGATGTCTGTGTTTATAGGTTTAGCTTGCCGACAGCACATGAGCTGTCCGCTGGGCGGGTTATTGTTTACTCTAAAGTGCCTAGAGGGCCCCTCTTCGTTCCAGCTCTCTCTCTTCCATGTCCTGTATTGCTGTTTGTGGATACGGATGTTTGGGGCTATTTCCTCTATCACAGCCACAGCCCCCCCTGCTGTGCCAGGCCGGCTGCCCGCTCTCTAGTGGCTTGGGCCTTGTCAGTTGACCTGTCTCTTCTAGCCAATCCCAAACCTCTGATGGCGCTTCGAAGAACTTCGTTTTGGCCCTCGCTGGCAACGAGCCCCATTGCTTACTATCATTGGTAGCATGGTCATCTTTCTTTTCTGTCTCCTGATTGGCCAGCACATGCTGGTCATCACTTTCTTTTCTTTCTGTGGAGTATGAAGCAAGCATAGATTGATTCCAATTAGTGTCTGTCTGCTGCTCGCACTGTGATTGGGGTACTAATTCTTGTGTGGTGCTTCCTCCTCCCTACTCACACATTCCCAGGGTTGCTTCTCCCCTCCCACACTACACCCCAAAGTCCGAGAGAGTCGTCGTATAGTTTGCAAATTTTCAACTCTGGAATATCTTTGGATTAAACCTTTGACAGTCTGGTCTGATCGCCTAATCTCACAATAAGGTGATTGTTACTATTATTTTCTGTCAGGATCTGTGCTGAGCATTTGATACTTCTGTTCCGAAAAGGCTTTTAACATTTGTAGCTTGCCAACTGACTCCAACTTGTTTATCCCCTACTGGTACGATATATGTTGCTCCTTCGCCCACTAGCCCCTCCCAGTCTAAATCACATTTGTTAACAAACAAGTTCTCGCAGAAGTGTTGTACGTAGGTGTAGATACTAAGATAAAAGGCATCAGATGTTTACATAGATCACAGGTAGAGGTAATTGGTAACATATTGCATTCTAATTACATTTATATAGGATAAGGCTTTGAAGTGCTGTAGGACAATTCCTCTTCCACTCCACACAATGCTACTCCACTCTATGCCACACAATGGCACTACACAGCACAAAATGCCACTCCACTCCACTCAACTCAACACAATGCCACTCCAATCTACTCCATTTCACACAATGCCACAACTCCACTCCACACAATTCCACTCCATGCCACTCCACTCCACACAATTCCAACTACATACCACATATTCTTACTCCATGCTGCACAATTCAACTTCAGTTCACCCTACTCCACTCCATTCAGTACCACTCATCACAATGCCACTCCTCCATACTCCAATCCACACAATGCCACTCCACTTCACTGCACACAATTCCACTCCTCGCCACACACTGCCACTACACTCCATGAAACACAATGCTACCCCACACCACAAAATGTCCTTCCACTACACACAGAGCCACCCCACTCTATACCTCTTAACAAAATGCCTCTTCACTCCGCACCTCACAATGCCACCCCACTTCACCACATGATGCCACTCAATGCTACACAGTACCACTCATTCAATGCCACACAATGGCACTCCATTCAGTGCCCCTCCACTCCACTGCACACGTTGCAACTTCACTCAGTGCCATGGCACACATTGCCACTCCACTTCACTCTACACAATGCCATTCCGGTATACAACACACAGTGCCTCTCAAATCCACTGTATTGTACTCCACTTCACCGCACATAGTGCACTCCAATCCACACAGTGGCACTCCAATCAATGCAGTGCCACTTGACTCCACTCCATTCAATGCCACTGCACCCACTCCACTTCACACAACACAATGCCACTCCATTCCATGTCATACAATGTTAGTCCACTCCACTCCACACAATGCCACTCTACACCACACAATGTCATTCTACTCCACTACACAAAATGTAACTCCACTTCACACCAAAAAACACTTATCTCCATTCCCCACCTCACAATGCCACTCGACTTCATGCACATTCCACTCCACACCACACATTGCAACTCTTCTCTGATTCACACAATTTCACTATATTCCACTTCACAGAATATCACTCCACTCCACACAATGCCACTGCATGCTACACATTGGCACTCCACTCCATTCCACTCCACTCCACACCACACAATGTCACTCTACTCCACACCACACAATGGCACTTCACTCCACACCACATAATGCCACTCCACGTCACACAATGCTACTCCACTCCTTACCACACAATGCCACTCCACTCCACACCACACATTGCTACTCAATGCCACACAATGCCACTCCACGCTACACAAAGCCACCCCACACCACAAAATGTCTCTCCACTCCACAAAATGCCACCCCACTCTACCCCATTTAACACAATGGTACTCCACTCCACACCTCCCAATGCCACTCTATACCACTCCACTCCATATCACACAATGCCACTCCATGTCACACAATACCACTCCACTGCATGCCAAACAATGCCTCTCCAGTCAATGTCACTCCACTCCACTGCACACACTTCCACTTCACTCAATACCATTCCACTCCACTCCATGCCATGCCACACAATGCCACTCTGCTTCACTCCGCACATTGCCATTCCACTCCAAGCGACATAATGCCTTACCAATCCACTCCACTGTACTTCACTCCACAGAATGCCACTCCACTTCATGATACGCAATGACACTCCAGTCCACACAATGCCAGTCCAATCCACTCAGTGCCACTTCACTCCACTCAATGCCACTCCACTCAATTGTAATTGTTTTTATGTAGCGTTTACTACCTCTGACGAGGTGCTGAAGTGCTTTGTGGCATGCCACTCCAGTCCACTAAATGCCTCTCCAATCCACTCCCCTACATGCCACTCCACTCCATTCCACATCATGCAATGTCATCCCACTCCACTCAATGACACTCCACTCCACACAATGTCACTCTACTCAATACCACTCCACGTACACATTGCCACTCCACACCACACAATGTCACTCTACTCCACACCACACAATGGCACTTCACTCCACACCACATAATGCCACTCCACTCCACGTCACACAATGCTACTCCACTCCTTACCACACAATGCCCACTCCACTCCACACCACACATTGCTACTCCATGCCACACAATGTCACGGCACGCTACACAAAGCCACCCCACACCACAAAATGTCTCTCCACTCCACAAAATGCCACCCCACTCTAAACCATTTAACACAATGTCACTCCACTCCCCACCTACCAATGCCACTCTATACCACTCCACTCCATATCACACAATGCCACTCCACTGCATGCCAAACAATGCCTCTCCAGTCAATGTCACTCCACTCCACTGCACACACTTCCACTTCACTCAATACCATTCCACTCCGCTCCATGCCATGCCACACAATGTCACTCTGCTTCACTTCGCACTTTGCCATTCCACTCCAAGCCACATAATGCCTTACCAATCCACTCCACTGTACTTCACTCCACGGAATGCCACTCCACTTCATGATACGCAATGACACTCCAGTCCACACAATGCCATTCCAATCCACTCAGTGCCACTTCACTCCACACCACTCAATGCCACTCCACTCAATTGTAATTGTTTTTATGTAGCGTTTACTACCTCTGACGAGTTGCTGAAGTGCTTTGTGGCATGCCACTCCAGTCCACTAAATGCCTCTCCAATCCACTCCCCTCCATGCCACTCCACTCCATTCCACATCATGTTATGCCACTCCACTCAATGACACTCCACTCCACACAATGTCACTCTACTCAATACCACTCCACCTCGCACAATCCCATTCCACTCCACTCCACGTACACATTGCCACTCCACACCTCACAATGCCACTCTACTCCACTCCACAGAATGTCACTCCACTTCACAACACACATCGCTCTACTCTATTCCCCACCTCACAATGCCAATCCACTCCACGCACACAATGCCACTTCACTTCACACTCCAAGTGCCACTCCATTCCAATCCACACAATGTCACTCTACTCCACTCAACAGAATGTACCTCCACTCCACACTCTGCCACTCCACTCCATTCCACACAATTCCACTCCCTACCACTCAATGCCACTCCACACCATGCAGTGCTACCCCACTCCACACCACACAATGCCAATCCACTTCACCAAAGCCAATAGATCTCTGTTAGACCTGATACTCTTCGTGTCATGTTTCCCTAAACCTTTTGCTTTTTCCTCTAGTTTTTTGCTGAATCTCTGTCTGTGGCCATATGTCCCAAGCCTACCATTGCGGGCCTGAATGTGCACATTTGCATCTATAGTGTTTTAAACATGTATCCAACCTGCCATTACAGACCTGTGTATGTATAATTGCACTTATGCTCAGGTTGGCCTTTCAAAATCTCTGGCCCATCCTGAGGGTACTTTTCACTATACCTAGAGCAACCATAGGGTGAGTCTCAAGGGGTGAAGCAAGCGTCGGTGAAAGGCAGGGCAGGTACACGTGTGTTCCCTGCCAAAATAGCGAAGAATACCCATGTGTGTTTTTGATACCTATGAGGTTTGCTCTTCCCAAAGGTTAACATAGGGAATGGTTGAAATTAATTCAAGCTGTAATAGTGGCTTACAATGGCGCAGCCTCATAATGTTTCCTATCATTGAATTCACAATGACAACCCCTCTACAGTGGTTAAGAATGATTTGTCATTACTAGCTTTTAGAAAGTGGGCATTTCTCTGCTGAAAAACTCTTTGTGTTCCTTTTAGTTTGACTCCAGTCCACACTTGAGTCTTTCAGAGCACATCTCTGCATTCCCCAGAGACAGGTATAAACAGTGGGCATGCAATTGGATCAACAGACTGCTGCCATTTGAGGGCCTTGCTGGAAAGATTGGAGGAAGAGGTTTTGACACTTGGTCTCTGTGCGCCAGATCATGGCCGCACTAAAGATTAAGACCTACATTCCACAGCCCCATGGTAGACAGAACTGACATTTAGGGGGCACATCTGTGGTTCAAAGGGAAACACTCTGAACCATGCCCAACTTCAAAGGCACACTACAGTATGACTACTAGTGATATACTTCAGCAGGGTAGAGATACACGTGGGGATGTGGGACCGGAGAACATGGAACTGTTAGGTGCACACTGCCATAGGAACCTGTGTTGCACAAGGAGGATTACTGCCAGTGGAAGGGACAATGCACCCTTCCTGAGTAGTGACTGGCCTGGAAAGACTACCTACTGCTATGTGGCACTACAAAGTGTGCTCTCCAAGGACTTGCTCCTGTGTGTGTGAGACCGTAATTGCCTGATGTGACAAGTATTAACGCACACCAGGTGCTGGGCCTCATTTCCAGGGAGGTATGGACTTTGCAACTCTTCATTGTGTGTAACTGGGATGGTCTGGTGCGACCCATATCAAAACACACTGGGCGTTGTGCCTGGTTTCCAGGAATGTACAGAATTTACAACTCTTTATTGTGTGTGACCGCAACTGTCTGGTGTGACTCGGAGCAGTGCGCAACAGACGTTGTGCTTCATTTCCAGAGAGGTACTGACTTTGCGACTCTGCATTGTGTGAGACCGGAATTGTCTGGTGCAACTCGTATCATTGCACACCAGACATTGTGCCCGGATTGCGTTGGTGCTACCCCAATCAACGTGTCCCTGATCGTGTGCCTCCGTCTTCTGAGAGGCACCCCAACTTCATTCCCCATTCATCTTTTGCTCCTTTTGGGCCCTTAGTGTGGTGGACCAACTGCCCTCACCTCACCGGGCTCCAAATGACCTTGTGTTGCCAAGCAGTATTGCCCGGATCAGGCCTGGGAAGTGAGATTGATTGACTGGGCGGAAGGACACACAGAACGATTGGAAATGGGTAAAGAGACTGCGTGACCCCCACTCTGTGCTTCGCAGAACTGGGCTGATGCCGGACGGCACATTGTGGAGCTCTTTTGAGTGACCGACTATTGACCTCAGCCTGCTTCTGCTCCTCATCCTGTGGGTGAACTTCCTGAGTGGTGGCCAAGCCCTCATTTGACAGCTGCCTCCTAATTCTTCCTCCTACCTACCCCCACCTTCTACCTGGGGATTTTGACTAAGAGTGACTTTGGCCACGATCGGCCTACTATCTGGGGGGAGGGCTGGTTATCTCCAACCTGGGGACGTAGGATTGTCGGGCTGAGATGGAGGGTCGAGGGAGGCTTCGGCCACACGGTCTGCAGTGTGCTATCCATTGATCTGCCGGATACCGTTTGCTCTGCATTACTGTCCTGTGTGCATATGCATGCAAGTGCGTTCCATATGAACCTGCCTGATATCCATTGCACAGCTCATAAAAGATGCTGAGTGAGTGTGTGTGTGGGAGAGACTGCCTGCAGACTGGCTGGGAATCATGACACCACCGAGCGGTGTTGCTTTACATGTTGATTCCTTGCCAACAGAATACTACGCTTGACATAGTTTTACCATATGGCATCAGCCCATGCTGCTGTTTAAAAGCATTGTAATTCTGTGTATGTACATATTTTTGATATTGTTGTGATCTGCACCCTATAACTGTGTGATATAGAATTATCAAGATTGCCAGGGTGGGCCTAGGTTTGACAATGTTTTGTCCTGCATAAAGGTGCTTGGGGTGGAAAGTAGAATCTTCTCCAAGTGTGCAAACTACTGATGTCATTTCAACACAGTTGGCCCTGATACTGCTTGTGATATTTCCAATTGTGATTTATGCCCAGAAATACATGATGTTCATGTTGTGTTAATTTATGTGCGTGTTGAATATAGACTTTATTTACATACACCAAATGTGTAACGCTCAGTGCATATATTGTGTGGGAGTGCTGGGTCAATGCTTTATACATTGCCTCTGTGACAAGCCTGACTGCTCAGTATTACAAAGAAGAAATGTACGTAGGCTGAGTGATGTAGAATAGGATAGTACATTTATTCATAAGATTACTTCTTTGTTGGTTGGTTACAGGAAACAAGATAGATACATATTAGGCCCCACCAGGAGCAGCCTCCTTGCTGCTCAGCCTATCCATTCTAACTGACTCTCTCTCCAACTCAAACACTCCAAACATTCTGATGACATCACCATTGGCTGAGCAGCAAGGCGGATGACATCAATAAGGAGAATGCATTAAACAAGTAACACATTACAACACATCTCCCCCCATATAATGATTATGCAATATAGTATGCAAGATGAAATATACACAACAAGATGTCCAACAATTTCATTTCAACAAAAATCACATGCTCAACCCCACCTAGAAAAGATAGGGAAAAGACAAGAAAAGCGTTCCATTTTATAAATCAGTGACTACATACTTACGTTAACTCACACTAGGGTAATAGACAACCCACAACCACAAAATAGTGGTAAACCAGAGAAGCTTAACAAAAAGGAGTCTTCTCACATGCGGACCTACAACGCACAGTCCAAGCACCTCACACGGGGCAACAACCACTTACAGGGCACCATCAAAACAAGTAAGTCAGAGAAGCTACACAAGAATGAGTCTTCTCATGTGCGCATCCGTAACGCACAGTCCAACACCTCACACGAGTTAACAACCATTCAGAGGGTATCACCAAAACAGGTAAGTCAGAGAAGCTTCAGAAGAAGGAGTCTTCTCATGTGCGCACCCGTAACGCACAATCCAACACCTCACATGAGGTAACAACCATTCAGAGGGTATCACCAAAACAGGTAAGTCAGAGAAGCTTCATAAAAAGGAGTCTTCTCACGTGCGCACCCACAACGCACATACTAAACACCTCGCACGAGGCAACACTTACTCAAAGGCATACACTAACATGACCAGGGACACTACACTCTCTCTCCCTTTGTTCATACAGATGCAAGACAAGGACACTACACTCTCTCACCCTCAATTACATCCAAGTACAGGATCAAAACATATTATGAAAATAGAGCAATGGAGCAACACTCAGCACCAAGCTACCCAAGGTTGAGAGCAGGTTAAACTGTGAGTGTAATCATCGGGCCCTGACGGGAGTGTTAGCTTCTGACCAGGGTTGGATTGGGATTAAAAAGTGGCCTGGGCAGCTACAAAAAAGGGGTCCACATTTCCGTATTGCCTTTCCGCGAAACAGCGAAATTTTAATTAAAAGGGGGGGGGGGGGGCAAAAAATGCACGGATTAGTTTACACTGGTGAAACACACCTGAAATCAAGTGAGGCCACTTTTTCTCGGGCCCACTGCCCCCGCTCAATATGCATACATTAATTGGTCGGCCCAGCAAGAGAAAGGGAGTGACACCTCCGCCTCCAGAAATGCCACTCAGGCACCCACTGGGCTGCTGGCTGTATTTGAACACAGACACCACCCAAAACAGACCCTAGGCTGCCCAAAAAAGCAGCCCACAGTTGTAAGTCCGATACCGACCTCTTGGGCATTGCCCAAGTGCCAGCGTTACCAATCCAACACTGCTTCTGACTGGCTAGGACATCACCTCAGCGAACCAGAAGGTACTAGTTCCAACAATCTCATATAGTCAAGGCATGTAGCTTTGCCAAATCCTTGTCAGATTCGACATAATATCTTCTGTGCTATTCATGGCAAATTAATGCTACACAGAGAGAGAGAGGCACAAGGCACCCTTAGCCATTGGTCATTGTGTCAGCCCTCATATTGAACAGTCCACATTCATTGATTGATATTTATAGTCTGTCATTACATACTAAGTTTTCCCTACTGACACTACATTGGAAGACCAGTGACTGGCCCCCTGCCACTCTGTCAGTTGGAGATGTGGTCCTCTGAAATATGTGCGTTTCATTACTGAATAGGGCCTTTCATGTTTGTTATTGCCGTGTGTCATTGAGGCTCAATACTGCTTTACAGCAAGGATGGCTGTTGCCGCTTGGGCCATAGAGGCAGTTGACTGGATAGGGCATGCATTGATATTTGTTTCTTCATTTAAATATAGAGGCCAATTACTGGCTGGGCGATTGGTGTTAAGTAATGACTGGGTTTTTTCATTTTTAAATTTTCTTCTGTAGTCCTCATATCACTCCAGACGTGCTAACAACAGGCATACAATAATAGGCTTGTGTGCAGATGTTTTCTCCACCTCAAATGTTATACGTCTGGATAGTTAAGGTATCCATTGTGTACATCTATATCCTTGCATTGTAAAAGAAAAGAAGGTGTAATCATCGTCCCATATTGTGTTATCAAAACTTATCCCACCATCTCTCAAAAGGCAGACAAAAGTTTATTTATGACCTGTGGTGCCCATCATATCTAAGGTACAAACATTTCTAACATATTTTAACCAATCCAAATATGCTGGTAGATCAGCCTGTGTCTATGTTTTAAAGATTTCCCTCCTCACCAGCTGCTTCAAATAAAATAGCAGTTTTTCTGATATAAATTAAATTTACTTTCATTACTCTCAGTAGGCCATAATTCGAAAAAGACTCAGGTTGGGCTTACATGTATCTGCTTCTCTAAAAACGTTTATCTAACTCACTTTGTGCCAAAAAGAGCTTAATAATGAACATTCTAAAAACATATGCAGGTCATTAGCATCTGCCAGACCACATCTTCTGCATTTACTCTTCTCATTATTCTTGAACTTTGCCAACTTCATCCGAAACCAGTAGCATATATTCAATCACAGTGGATCAGATTTAACAGTATCATAAAGAATGTCCAGATACTTGCCATACATTTCCTATCTCTGTCCAATTCAAGTCTCCTTCCCAGATTCCATAGGAAGGCTTCAGTTTTTCATCTATTGCTGTGAACAATTACCAACACCATGCAGTATTTATTTCTTGGGTGGGTATTTTTTAAATCCTGTTCCATTTAGCAGATTTGTTTCTCAGTCCAATTATGACTCTTCAACCTCTAGCTAAGAGTATTTAAATCTAGAGTTCCCTTCTATTAGTTCTTTCCACAGCTCCCACGTGGACAGTATATCTCCATTCCATAAGTGTCCTTATCTCCTTAACCTTCCCCTTTTGATTGGATAGCATGGTCGATCACTGAAAAGTCACATTCCCGGTATCCCAAAACAGTCGTCCTCGATTTGTGATACAGAAAATTAGACCTAGATACTGCCTCCTCAAATACTAGACACTGTTGCACATAAAGTTTCAGGAGAAAACGGTGAGATAGACCCTGAAGAAATACTTTTAAATCTCTCAGTGGAAATGAAGAAGAGTTTTGAGAGCTCAGAGGTGAACCAGAGAGAGAGATATGCAACACATGCCTCTTTTGAAAGAAAACAATGTGAATCTATAACAACTTGAACTGAAGCACTGGAAAGAGCAGACCAGGAACTCAGCACAACAGCAAAATCTGATGCAACAGAGATTTATTTCTTAATGTAAAAACGTAGGGAAACTTCAGACAGAATGGAAAGAATAGAGAACCATGCAAGAAGAAACAATATTAAAATATTGAATATTATGGGAGGCATGCAAGGAGGTGACCATTGTGACGAAATTACTAAAAGAGGCTGTTCTGCCGGCTGACACTACCATGGATTTCATGCAAGAAATCCCAAGAGTGCACCGTGACTCTTTTAAGCTCAACCCAGCAGGATAATAAACAAGGAAAAGTATACTTAACTTATCATATGCTGTAAAAGAGCACATTTTAGACATTGCCCTCAAGCCTAGGACATTGCAGGATCTCACGTTTAATATAAGGCCTTGTATCTTCTGTTCAATGGAGAATAAACATTGGCAATTAGAGAAATGGATAGAGGAGTTGAAAAGGCTTGGGAGATTAAAGTGTTTGGGGGCAAAGGTTCACCTGAAATTTTCCTGCTTTACTATAGGTTATGTATAAAAATGAGGTGTGCAGTTTTAGGGAACCACAATAGGTAGATCAGTTCATTCAGCACCTGAGGTCCAGTCGAAGAAACTGAGGGGGTTTCCCCTTTTTTGATGAATGGATTTTAAAGTTCACGCACAGGCATTAGGATCATCCCAAAATAAGAGATGGGAGTATTCCCCATGGAGGGGACATACAGGATGGGGAGCATAGGGAAGAGATAGAAAACATTTTTAGTTTTCAAATATTTAAGAATTTGGCACAACCCAGGAAGTTCCCAACGTGTAGTGTAGACAGCACAGAAGGACTGATTAAATTAGAGGGAGAGAAAACAGTTCAAACCAGTTCATCTTAGTTTCAACATGGAATGAAAATTGTTTGAGAATGAAAAGGAAGCCGTGCCTGGTTCTACAATACTTGTGAGAAAATGGCACATCAATAATGATATTGCAGGAGACTCACTTGCTAAAGACTGAGTTTGCGACTCTCCTGAACAAGCAAAAATGGGTTCTTCAAGCATTATGCACAGATCGGGCATGCTACTCGAAGCAGCCAGCTATTGTAGTGAGGCGAAATTCGGGAGTAGAGTGGAATCCTGAGCAAAAGAATGGGGCAGATGGGTCATAGTTAAAATTTAAATATAACCGAATACCCTGTTTTCAGTCGGCTTTTATGGTGCTAATATTGACGACCCAGATCCATTGGGGAATATTTTCTCTAATCTATTGAATTATAACTATCAAATCATCATTAGAGGTGACTTTAATATCCTGTTAGACAACAGATTAGACAGAGCAACAAGTCATGACCATGTGAGTTCTCTAAAATCAATTTCATATCTGCCTTTCGTAATGAAAGAACTAGGCCTTTATGACATGAGGCGTCTAAGGGTGGGAAAGTTGGGACATTGTTCCTATCACTTCAAAAAGCACGGGCACTACTGTCAGTTATTTTCTATTAGATAGGAAGGAAGCAGGCAATGTGAGAAGTATAAATCATTTGCCCATACATGTATCAGACCATGCAGCTGTATACTTGGAGCTCAGTTTATGGTTCTATACGACAAAACAAGCTGGAGTCCTGACAGGCAGATCTTGTTGGGGGGGGGTGACATAATCCAAAAATTGAAGAAGAGTTCAGAAGACATTTTTCATTTAAATTTAAGCTTGTCACTTGTGCATGAAATGGGACATATACAAGGCCATTTTAAGAGGGCAAATAAGCAGTTTTTCTTACCATCTCAATGGAAAAATAAAACTGGATTCACAGAGGCTTGAGGAAAGGATCACCGACATTGAAAATGGCTTGACATCCTCCTACTTATGTGAGACTGAGAGACAGGAATTATTATATTACAAACACTCTTGAGCCTTCACAATACATTTGAAACTCACATTGAAATGCAAAGAACTGAAAATGGCAGGGTAGCAATTCCTGGGGTTGTTTATGCTCATTACTTTTTGGTGTCATTGAAGCTGATTTGTTTCTGTGGTCGTCAATGTTCATCGGTGCATGAGGCCATGAAAGATCATTAATGCCTGTTTTAAACAATGTTTATTAATACCAAGGGCTAATGGGGCGCATTGCTGCTTACTTCTACTATTGATGCTAGTTCCTTCCTCATGCCAGTATTGATGCTCATTACTTACAAAGATCATTGATGGTCATTAATATCTGGAGCCAACGATATTCGTTGCTATCTCGATTCATTTTGTTCATTATTGCTGGGGCCTTTGACCATCATTGCTGTCTTGGGCCATTGCCATTCATTTCTGTCTGGCACCACTCATGCTTGATAGTGCTTGGGTGATTGGTTCCAATATTGATTTACACTATTGCATGGAGCCAATGATGTGCATTACTATATAGAATCCTTGATGTTCATTACTGCCTAGTGCCATCAATGATCCTTTCTGCCTAGCCTAGGGCCATTATCATATCTGACTAGTGGCATCGAGGAACGGCTAAAAAAGGTTGTGCCTAATACAACCGTGGTCGTGGGGAAACTAAGTATTTCTTTAAGTTACCCTCACACACCCTAGTGGTGTCATGCTTCATCATCGGGTCACCCAGACCCCTAGAAGTCCGGGTGGGCTCGACCACAGTGTTGGGAGTGCTTTTAATATGTTTACGGCAGAGGGAGTTATCTAGATAAAATACCGCAGGCAATTTCCCCACGACCACGGTTGTATTAGGCACAACCTTTTTTAGGAGTTCTCATTTCTCCCCCTCTCCTTTCATTTTGTTAGATCTCTTCTCAGATCTGTTAGAGTATTTTTTGTGCATATAGTGGCATCGAGGTTCATTACTTTCTAGGGCTCTTGAGGTTTGAATCTTTCTAGGCCCTTTGAAGCTCATTATTTTCTGGTGCCACTGAATCTTTTTAGTTCCCAAGGCCATTACGCCTTGTTACTGCCTCAGTTAATTGACTTTCTCTAGTTCTTTGGTGACAGTATTGATGCTTGTTTACTGCCTGGCACATGAATCTTCATTATTGAATGCACATATGCTTGAGTGCTTGAACTATATCAGGGATTGTATGACTGTTTTGTGTCTATGTTTATACATGATTTATGCACGCACTATACAAAAGTCACCTTTGTTGTCAATGCTTGTTTCTAATGACACTGGCCAATGAGTAAGTTCCTGTTTCTAGACCTGCACTTCTGCCTTTGATAGTCATGCTTGCGAATCACCTCCCCGTCCACGTTTTGTCCAGTTTTAGGCTCTAATTGTGTATTTCGTCAATTAAAGTCGGCATATTTCAACCTTTGCAGATGGGCTATAATCTCTGGAGTCCCATTTGGGGAGGCAACACTTAATTGGAAATCCTGGGGACCATACAGGTCTTTACTAGAGAATTACCAGTATATAATACTCACTAAATATGGAATTGTGATATTAATTGTTAATTGATCAGGTTGTCATTTAACTAAATAACTTACCGCAATTTTAACACGGAAGTTCATTAGTCTTGTTTTAATTGATCTTTCTGGTGTAACGCAGCAGACTCGTTTTCTTTGTTTCTTTATTTATGGACGTATTTGTGTATGCCAATGCATGTCTTGTGCTTTGTAATACATCAGATGGTGACATCAATTAGGTAAAGACGATAACTTTAATGAGTTTTACAAACATGTTTTACAGACACGGCTGCAAGCTGGGCAAGGATATGGGAGCACATTAAACTGTATTCTTACAATTTATCGGAATGAAAATGTAAGTATAATACATTTTTGGAAACGTAGTTCAAAAGAAAATGTCAAATAATTAGTTTGCCTATAAAACAAACAGGATGCGTGACTGCTAAATTCAGAGGAGACATTTCACTGTAATTGTATTTATTAAGGGTGGTTTGTAGAGCACATACGTGAATTTCTTATCAGTATGATTCTCGAGGTTGCGTTCCCTGCTAGTACTCCTACACCCAGTGCTACCACGTGGGGGGGTGGGGAGGCAGAGGGGGGATGGGGGGGATGCAGGATTATACTTATACCTACAAAAGTGGTTTACATGGTACGCAGTTTAGATGTAGAAAATTGGGGGCTGATGCTCCCATGAGGTAAGAGTGATTCTGGTATTAATGACCTCTGCTGGTGGTGCGCCAATAGTGCTTTCCTGAACAGGAATATTATGAATTCTTTCTGAAGTAAACAGGATAGCACTCAGTGGCGGCTCGCACAGGGAGTGCTGCGGGGCGGTGGGGCAGGGCGGGGCGGGGGAGGTCCAGGTTGAGGGGATAGTGGACTCTGACATACGGCCGAACGGAGTAAGGTAAGTAAATACATAAATAAAACAATTTACCTTGTGAGCGCTGCATCACCAACTCGGCGATGCAGCCCGTGCAATGTAAATTGTTTAATTTATTTATTTATGTACTTACCTCATCCCGCTCGGCCGTATGTCAGAGTCCACTACCCCCCACCCTGCCCCTCCCCCGCCGCACCGACCCTCAGCAATCCCTGTGCGAGCCGCCACTGCACAAGCTCTAAAATCAGGTCTTGGGGTGTTCCTCCTTGATGCACATTGATGCCTTTTCCTTTCTGTTTGTGCTGATTTTCAGTTTCATATCCACGCGGTAGTCTTGTGTCTCAGTAGAAGTGCACTTAGGAGCCAGCTGTTGAAGCTAAACCTGGCTAAAGCAGAAATAGGTGTAGCTCACGAGGCAGAGGAAAATCAATTTAGGGCCTGATTTAGATCTTGGCGGAGGGGTTACTCCGTCACAACGGTGATGTATTTCACATCCGCCGAAATATAAATCTCATTATATTCTATGGGATTGTTACTGCGGTGGATGAGATATCCATCACCGCTGTGATGGAGTAAGCTGTCCGCCAAGATCTTAATCAGGCCCAGCCACGGCCCGTACAGTAGGCGCGGTGGGGCCGGGAAGGGAGGGGGGATTTTCGAGAGACAATGCCGAAGAAAAACTAAAAAAATAATTAATTTTCCCTTCTGGTCATCTCTCAAAATCGCTACCCCACGCATCCGGCCCCACCGCTCTTACCTGCATGGGCCACAGATGATCAGACCCTTAATCGTGAACTACAATGGAGCTGATGTAGTATCTTCTTTCTGATGTCAATGTGGCTTACACTGTGTTAGAATTGTCTAAGGGGTACGGGAGCAGTACGCTGTTAGTTCCAGCCGGTGTTTGGCTAAGAGGAGGTTGGGGTGGGTTTGTATCAGGCTTTTGGTCAGCAGTCTCGTACACCTTTTTTATACAGATGTTTATTAAGGTTTACAATGTGACAAAGCACAACAAGTTCTACCAGTCTGGGGACAGTGTCAACATCATTACAGAATGATACACGGATGTGATCAATCTTAAATCTCTCTAGATTTTACCTTCTATATTCCTCTGAATATCATTAATCCTTGACATTTATTTCAAATAACAATGCATGTAATAAGAATTCAAGGAATCCTAGCAGCAGACATAAATTCGTATAAATTAAGTTCTTAGACATCTAAATCTTCCTGCAGATTTTCATTTGTTCGGAAACTTTTCCATTCTGATTTCTCCAGTCAAAGTCTATTCAGCCCCATCTTCAATCCAGTGCTCTACCGTCAACTTTGTGGGAGTTGAGTTAACCAGTGTATTGCAACAGGCCTCTTAGTAGAGTAAACTGCACAAATATCCTATTAGTTTTATTATTTGAGCAGGGTGGTCCCTATGCTCAGTAGGCACCGATGTGACAGCATCTTTAGCTTGATGTGTTGATGAAATTTATCTCTGTCTCCTACTTGTGTCCAATATTCTGCTACATTTGGGCAGTCTCACACCAAGTGGAAATTCATGCTCTTTTGTTCATTACATTTTAAGCAAGTAATTTTCCTCTCATTGTCTATTCTATGAAGCATCCCTGGTGTTACATAAGTTCTGTGTACAAAGTTGAAATATAAGAGGCGAAATCTTGCATTGTTTTATGCAACTAGTGTGAGCGCGAGAGCGCCCTGTGTCTACTTGCTTGTCTGTACATGATACACCGCAGTCTGATTCCTAGCGACATCTAGTTCTTAATACTTGTTTTGGCATATCATCCTTGATAGCGATATAGAGCCTGATAATACAGCCCGCCCCTAATCTGGCCCAACAAAAAGCTCTGCGCATTTGACTCTAGCCGGGTGTCCTGAATGTTCACCAAACTTGCTTCACTCTCTTGCGTAAGGTAAAATAATGAAGACACCGGCCCATATCTATTTGAAAGACCTTCATCGCACCTTCTAATGAATTCAGGGCATAGTTTCAAATAAAACCCCTGCATTCATGTAGCCTCCCGTCCTCCATTTGGACATATCCTACATAAAATGCAGTTGAGCAAATTCAGGTAACAGCCAAACCGAGAACCCCTACATATGGCGTCTGTTTTCCGCACCTGAAACAAAACCTCCTCCAAATCAGTATCATATTCCTCACCAGACGTGGTATCGTCAATGGCAGTCTGGTATTTGTGAAGAGACCTGTCATCAGATCTTCTCTTGGTGGCAGTCCACCCAACAGTTCAGTATCTATGCTTTTTTCTGAATCAAACCAGCCTGCCACAAACTGCAAGTCAGCTGCCATGTAGTACTCTTCTAGGCTTGGGACTCTCAGGCCTCTATCTTCATCAGTACATATTAAAATATTAATCTTAACTGTGCTCCTCTTTCATCCCCATTCATTGCGGATCTAAGCTGACCAAGGTTAACCCATGGGATCCCATATATACAGCACGGAAATAAGTGCAGGCATCTTGGCAGTACTACCATTTTCGTTAGCACTAGTCGTTCGCCCAACAGCAAAGGGAATGAGCCCCACAAATGCAGGGACTTCTGTATGCTCGTAATTACTTTAAATGTATTCAGCTTGAGCCACTTACTCTCTGTGGGTCACCATTATTCCCAGAAAACAAAATGACCCAATTTCCCATGTTACCTCCAGTGGCGGCGGTACCTGCAGAGGAAAGCCTGACAATTGACCCAATGGGAACACTAGCAACTTTGTTTATTTATATATAAGCTTGACTATTCCCCAAATCTCTCTGGTGTTCTCATTAACCGTGGTATGGCATCCATAGGGTTTAGCAAATCTATCAATAAGTCATTCACAGGTGTTTGTGGCCATGTAATTCTATCGCCTGGCCTTATAGTTCTGCATGAAATTGGTGCGCTAAAGGTTCTATGGCCGGAGTGAATAACAAAGGAGAAAGAGGAGATCCTGCTCCGCTGCAGTTCTCATTCTTCTGATATGATCCCATTAGTCTTAACCCTGGCTAGCATTTTCCTGTTCAAGAATTTGATTAATTTGGTAATTCCTGACCCAAAGTTATATCCTTTAGTGCTGCAAGCAAATAATGCCGAGAGACAGTGTAAAATACTTTTTCTGTGTCCCATGACACTAAAGCCTGCTCTTTGTTACTATTCACGGATTCGTACATTACATACCTCAGGCGTCTGTCTACTTGGCATAAAACCACCTCTGTATGTATTAATTGACCATGTTGAAACTTAGTGCTAGTGCCTTGCCAAATATACTATTATTCATACTGAGCATGGAGAGAGACTGGTATGCTATAAAATCTAACAGATCCCTTCCAGGTTTTAGTAACATAACTATCAGAGCCTCCCTCATAGAAGAGGGTAGAATGCCCTTCTTAAGTACCTCTTGATACACCTGCAACAATTGTTTTGCCAATTTATTATTATACATTTGATACCATTGTATCAGGAGACTATCTAACTCCAGTGTTTTTGATGAATGTAATTATTTGATAGCAGCTGCAATTTCACCTAAGGACAGTGGTGCATCTAGCTTCTTTCTTTGGTCTTGAGTTAACTGTCTCACTCCCTGGAAAATGAGTATCGATTACGGTCCCTCCTCAACCAGTACATTTATATTTATATAGAACTTACTATATTAGAAATTAAGCACTTTATTGATCCCTTCTTGTGCTTGGCGAATGGCTTCCCGAGTGTCTAGTTCTCTTTTCAGGAACCAAGACAATTATATACCTGCTTTATCTCCCTCCCGGTGCAGCACCTGATTCTAAGAATGATTAGAAGTAGATCTTTCTCTATTTTCTTCTCAAGTATCTCATTTCGAAGTCTCTCCTGCACCTCACCCTGTGATGCTTTGGGGGCCAGCTAATTTTACAATTTTGCTAGTTCTTTCCTTAAGGGCTATTCCCTGCGATGCTGGAAGACTCATTGGAAATGGATGTACCCCTCATAACTACTTTCATACTTTCCTATTCTTTTCCTCTACTATTGGCAGATTAGTTGTTCAGTTTAAATAAGTCTGTTCTTGCACTTCTGATGTGCAAAAAAACCTCTGCTTCTTTCAGGGCTGAAACCAGCAATCTTTATATGGGGATCATGGCTCTATACTTTCCTGTCTCGTATAGGAAGCTTACAGGGGAATGAACATATAGGAGCCTTCCCAAGGGTTGTATTTTTGAGAGAGAGGCGTGGCCTCTATCTATCAGTACAAAAACCAGTCTTGAGTATGTATTTGGGGGACGTGCATGTTAGGTGAACTCCTTCCATGTCGGGATTACTCAACCACCTGATGTCCACCAAATTGAAATTTCTCATGACATAGAACAAGGATCTGGACATGTTTTGTTTATACTTGAGACATTGTGGCATTCTGTCCACCCCCATCCAAGATACAATTAAAATTGTCAATCCAGAGTAGCGCATACCCTAAATAGGGAGAAATGTTTTGTCCCTTAGGAGACCATAAAAATCTGCAACACCCGCAAGGTAATTTCTGTGCCATTTAGTTAACCATGTAAGATCAAATGTCAGCATTTATATATAATTTATATATTGCAAAGGGCATACTGGGGGCAATCCAGAAACCCCCCACCCTCACATGTTTACTGTATCTTGCATGGTTAAAGTAACCTCACTACTTGCACTGCACTTTAATCTACTCTTTTGCAAGGAAGTGTGTCTCTTTTAAGCATGTTATTTGTATCTTGTGACTACGCAGATTTGTGTCCACCTTTGCACTTTTGACACAGTTATTTAGCTCCCTGAAATTACTTATTACAATTATTATAGTATGTGTTAGGCCTGTCAGTCTTAGGGTGGTCTTCCCACAAACGTTTTGCCTGCTTACCTCCACTTTTGCTGATTCTTTTTGTTGGCCTTAGGACTCTAATAGTGATCATTGGAAATTCCTTATTACACTTTTAAGCTGTAATTCCTGATTAGGAATGAACAGCTTTATCTTGTTTTATAGATTTGGAATGGTAATGATAAATCCTCATTACTGGTAATGTTGGATTTACCATTACTATTTTAGAAATGCCACATTTAGAAACTGGACATTTCTCTTACAGCTCTGTGTGCCTGCAGCCCATTTCCAATACAAGTCTGGGGTGGGTGACAGCTTGACTTTGTGTATTCCTTCTATACAGCCATTCACAAAGAAAGGTTAGGTGTGTCTGAGTGCTCATCTGCATCCTGATGTCTCATTCTGGGCAGGATGGGAGAGAGGAGATAACTTTACTTACACCTGATTAGGCAGTGTCCTGTCTCCACACAAAGGATTGATTACCCCCCTGTAGTGAGTCTGGAGCCATAGTCTGGAAAGAAACGACCTCTGTGCACTTCAAAGACCCTTCTTTGAAGTCGCTTCTAATTTAAAGGCACAACTGGGCATAAGTACTGGGTCTCTGACCCCACCACATCAGACACTTCTGGACCTGTAAAGAACCTCTGCCAGAAGAACTGCTGTGCTGCTACAAGGATTGTCAGTCTGCTGGATTGCTGTTCTGGAAGAACTGTTTTTCTGTGGTGCAGCCCTGCTGCTCACTGACCCTGCTGAGGGAGAGCTGGACTCTGCCTTGAACCCAGAGTGTACTCCAAGGGCTTGTTTTTTTCCCTCCTGCTTCCTGAGACTGAGGGATATGAAAGTCTCACCACCTGTTCCTGTTCCTGTCCCATTGGAAATGGACCTAAATGCTTTCACCAGTAATACCAACACATCTCCAGTCTGCATGTAGCAAAACGAGCGCTTCAACCTTGTTGCAGGAGCAGAATCAGTGCATTGCAGTCAAAACAACTACATCACCTTAAAGAACCAAAGCACTGAAACCAACTCGTCGCCGCGACGGCATGGAGAGACCTGGTGCATCGTCTATGGAACCAATGCCTCTCAGCTCAGCAGATTGTCTTCAGAACCAACACATCGGCACCACTGCATGAAGAAAATCAACCCATCACAACAACTGCGGGATCAACATCGATGCAACGCTTATCTGCACCCTGTATCTCCATGATCAAGGTACTTTGTTCAGCGAGCCTGCATGCCTCTTATACGCAGCCAGTGCTCCATCGCAGTCAGCCTGAACTCGTGACTTTGCCCCGGTCCAGTACGACCAGATAACCCCATAGGAGCTTGTTGCTTCTAAGGGCTATTTTTACATTTATTCTTTAAAAACTATTACCTTGACTTCTCTTCATTGGATTTTTGTCATTTTTGGTATTGATTTATTTATACAATTATTGTCTATTCGTCTGGTGTGGAGTCTTTTTTAGGTGTTGTTGTAATATTTACTTTATATGTGGAACCTTCCGCCACCCCTTCCCCTCTTTCCATCATGGAATCTTCTGAAAGAAGCTTACCTTAGAATGTTGTGTGAAGTGAAGGGTATTTGGAGAGTGGATGGTCAAATAAAGAAGCATTCACAGCTACCTGTGTCTTCTATTCTTCACAACACTTTTGACGAGGATGGGATAGGACCAATGGATCATCTAGGGGAATACAACTTCACAACAGGTGTTTTCACTGTGTTACTGTGTGTTCTGTTGCTCAAATACTTTACACATTGCCTCCTAAGTTAGGCCTGCCTGCTTAGTGCCAAGCTACTAGGTGTGTGTCTGACTTACCCTTTCTAGGATTGTAGTCCGTACTTGAGCAGGGTGCATACTTCTGCCAACTAGAGACCCCATTTCTAACAGCATCCATCACTTTGTTTCATTAAAGACTATGTGACCCCTCAGCGCACATTGTCAAATTACGTCATATGTGTTATGGTGCAACACTATCCAACAGAATAGCTTGACACAAAAACACTAAATGCAGCAATATTGGGTATTACGCCAGATACCCATGCACCCAGACATTAACAGTATTCTGATCTATATTTCGAACTGTTAAATCAAATAGAAGAGGTACAGTGCAGTTCACGAGTTCATGCATTTAAAGATATGTAATAATGAAAAAAATGAGGCTGAATGAAATAAAATCTTTGCCAAGAATCATACAATATGTTCAACCTGGTAAGCTGGCAGTGATCTCAGTTTCACAGATTTTACAATGAGCAATTCAGCTACTAGATGGGTATCTCTTTCTCTTACCCGTTTAACTCCAGAAGTCACTGCCTTTTTGTTAATATTTGGCACATAAGGTTAGAACATGTGGGAAGACAGAAACCACATGAAAAGTCAGCTTGCTTTGGATTTGAGGACCTAAGAGGACCTTGAGAGTCTAAGAGAACCTTGAGATGAGCTAGAGCCATGCATCGGGTTTGAGCTTTCAGTGGCTTGTCCACCTCTTAGATTGCCCCTGGGGTGACAGAGTGATTTTACGAAGATGTGTGTGGTGAGTAGGCAGGGCTGAGGGCACTGATAAGGTTGAGCTCCACATCGGTGTAAACCTACAGGGGTTTAAGAGGGTCAGGTTGTGACAGGTCCCAGATGTGGGAGAAATTAGAAACTGTCTTTGAAATAGTTCCATATTGGGTCATAATTCCATGTCCTTCCCAGGCAAAACAATGCTAGAATTCCCTACACGATTGTAGAAAGCCTTGAGGTAATCCATAACAGCAATGCAATTTCTGTTTACATTTCATTTTAACTTCACCTTGCAATCCCTGAGAGTATTTGTTATTTTCCATACATTATTTTCAGCATTTTGTTCTTGCAACATTTGACTCTTCTGTGTGAACCAAGTCACCTTTAGACATCTGGGTGAGTTCCAGTTGAGGTTAATTGTTTCTGATGGAGCATGATGGGGCACGAGTGAGAGGTCTGGAGATTAGTCTGAAGGTTGTATGAATTTCTCACAGTGCCTGTCAGTGTGTTGTCAAGTATTTCTCACATGGCACATTGTCATTCTCCCTATGTTATCCTACTAACGCATGTAGTAGGCCGCTTTGGTTATGCACACATTACTAAATAGCACGCTTGCCTTTAGCTACATTGCATTTTCACATGGAATCAGCACATGTTTTTGTATTCTATTCTTTTCCTGGGATTTTGTCTAAACAGCCTAGGCAAGGTCAAACAACATTGCCCCTTGTTATTCTATTTGGTCAGACACAAGCGCCTAAACATAATAAAGATATGTAGCTGCTGTTTTTGAATACACATATCTTGTCATATAACTGAGGACAGGGGTTCTGGAAAAACACACACACACAGCGACGGTTCTGAGATGAGAGTGCGGCATCAATGGGATGCAGAACATCCTCCTATGTATGCTAAGATATGGGATTCACCACTAAACCCAGAGATCTATACTATATAACCAATTTGCTTCAGTAGTACGGGAGGGGTTAGTTAGGCAGATATGTCAGATAACTTGACAGGGTATGCGGTCTATTAACCATGCTGATGAAATAATTGCTATATATTTGTTTTCTAATTGTGACACAATATTGCATCTTAGAACACAACAGTTTAAATAAACATTGTAAGCTTCCTTTGAGTCTCTTCTAATCTTATTGTGCACAAGTACGAGTGAGAGAGCCTCAGGGTGTGTCCTATTACCACGATCCCCGAGAGGGTCGACAATGTTGTGTACTGGGGTGCCAAATCACTTGTCTCTCTGGAAAGGTTAGGAGAGCAAGTGAGGTACTACAGCTAGTCAGACTCGGGCTTATAGATACTAAGGTGGTATGGTGACTCAGTACCTACATGCTGATGTTCTATGGTCCCAGGCGTAGTTCTGTTCCTGAGCAGAATCCCTGCGACATGGCGCCACCAACATTTGGTCAGGTACCTGAGTAATGCTTTCCAGAATACCTCTACACCTTTTGCTGGAGATGTCCGTAGTGTTGGGGATTAATCCTCTAGAGTGTTTAGGGATATCCTGATTCTGTGGTTTTTCCAGCTTGAATATTAAAAGGTTTAAACACAATTTGTGTTACAGTTTGAATCCATCTTCGTTTCCTAATGGAGCAACCAATAACTACTGCGGCCAACTGCTGATCGTCAGTCTAAGCACATTTAACACAACATGGAGTCCCTAATGCAGGTGCTCCTGTAATCTTTGTAGTAGAAGCCGACACTGCATACCACTTTGAAGTTTTTTATTCTTGGGTCACATTTCCAACTGTGGATGCTAACAGAAACACTTTTCATGAATGCACTGTCCCACAGGCACCTGCTGCATAGAGACATTATGCTCAGTAATGAGGTGGCTACTTGGCTGGCATTAGCTGGATATACACGATACCCTGATTTAGGCAATTTAAATCTTGTACAAACCTGTGGTTTGTACTGTATATTTTGTGTCTTATACAAGCGCCTAACTCAATTTATTTCACGTACATTATTAGCTAGTACAGCTAGTCTTGGCCTGCAAGCGCAAGCCCATTTGCCCGCAGTGCCTGTTATTAGTCCTGTAATTGTTCATTCAGTTATGGGCAAAAGACCCACTAATCATGAGCAAATTCTATTTTGAATGGCACAAAAAAATCAATCAACTTGAAGCTGTGTTTTCCATTACGGAACCACAAGTCAAGCACAGAATCTTAACTATGTGCTTATCCACTGGGATGGTTCCCACTGTTGGAGACTGTAACACCTGGGGGACAATTTTTGCCACTGTCTATACTCTCTGTCATGGCACTCCCTTGATGGCTGTTTTACCAAACGTTCTCAAACAGATGCAGAATGAACACGGGGCAGGTCCTGCTCTAGGTTTGGGGATGAAGCTAAAGGATAATTTTCCCATGGTCTCCGAAATGATTCTTTCTAATGTTAAAGGTGGAGCAGCATCTCTGGCTATATGTCAGTGACTTACCGTGGTGGCGGTAGCCGACTGTGAACGTGAGTTGCCTATAATTATTGCTAATGTATCTTTAGGATGCAATCATTTGGGAACCAGACCTTCAGTACCACTATGTGGCAAGCTTAATACTGACAAGAATGCCAGCCCAGCCCATGTGTTTTCTAAAAAAACAATGGGATAAATCTAAACAACAACAGATATGTGAACCTCTTGGAGGTTCTCCACTCCCGGAGTTCTCTGATCGGAGGTACAATTTTCGTAATTGCACTCAATCAAGTCTAAAACCAAGACTCAGACAGGTAACAAGTTGCTGATACATGTTCTCCTCGTTCTTTTCAGGAATCGTCTACCAGCAGTACGAGAGAGGAGGACAGTTTGAACGCAGACAGGAAGAGTTTGTGAAGCTCGCTCATCTGATATGAAGATAAAGAAGGAGGACAAAACTCCTTAAAATAAAACCACATTTCATAAAAAAAAGATTTGCGGCTTTGACCACTAAATATGCCACAAACAGTGGAAACCCTCCTCCAGGACAGTAGCTGGGCAGTGACTCTCATCAACAGCATGGCAGAAGTCACCATAGTAGCTTCTGGCAGCGAAAGCAACTGACACCTTTGTTACAGTGGAATGCGCGGATGCGCACATAGCCCCTCCAGACCGATTATATCACATAGATATTCAAATTGAAGGTGAAGTTAAACACACAAGCAATATTCTGGGAAAAGTTAACTTTGTCCTATAACATCCTCTTGGCGGAGGCCGATTGGTCACCACCATTTGTACTCACATCCCCCGTAGGAGAGGATGTGATTCTTCTTTCCTTTTCCGCCCTTGTTCTTGACAAGATCAAACAACCTTATGCAGCCGAATGGCCCCTGCACTTTACTGCAATCATGTTGGTTGGGATAAGGATTCTCTTGATCATATTATACCTATACGGTCCCCCCCACAAGTGCAGCCACAATATTCCATTTTACGGGACACTAAAGCAACCGTTAAGGAAATTCTCTCCCAAATGGAGTAACACGGGGTAATTTAACCCTGTGTCTCAGATGAATAATAATTTTTTTCCTGTTTTAAAAACAGATCATTCCTTTTGTATTGTCTTAGACTATAGACATCCAAAATGTCATAAATGTACGGCACTCATTAACAATGTAGTATGAAAAAAGTACAAAACCACATAGGATAGTTCCAATGTTTTTTCCAGCCACAAAGTGGCTCTTTAGAGCTGAGACTGGACTGCTTTTAGAACCCTTGGATTTCAAATGTGCTTCACATGACAACCTATGGGCTATAAGAATAGTTCAGAAGTATTTGAAGCACGGATTATGTAGATTCCTCATAATATTGACCCTGACACACTGTTCCATATATATGTTATCTACCTAAAGGACGATGAATTGAATCCCAATTTAGCCACAGTAGATCGCATAATATTGGGATTTGCTCAATTTGGCTCCAAGTTCAACTTTAAAAAGTTTAATGTAGTTTTTCTATTTGTCCTTCTCCTAGGATATGAACTTACATATGAGAGAGAGAGTCTTGCCCCTCATTTCTCAGAGAAATCTTCACAATTGCAACTTCCAAACATGCAAAAGAATTACAGTCCCTGCCGGGATTTCAGAATTTTGGCAGAACATACATACCTGAACATGCACAACACATTCAATTAAACCACTTTATGCATTCATACGCCCAGATTTGTACACTGCATACTAACATCAGGACACACAGGTCCACTCAGATCTTTACAATCTGACTTACTTGAAACACACCACTTGCATATATGTGTCAATACCACAAACATGATCATCAGTATTTTGCCAGGTGCAATTGGATGTACATGCATCACCTTTAACAAAGGTGAAATAGTGCCTATTTCATATAAATTGCATTTATATTCTGTAGCATAAATGTGTTTTGCTTCCACTGAAAAAGTACTGACTGCCGTGCAGACGGTCATCCTCGAAGAAAGGCCACTTGCACAAGGGAAACGCATTATTGTTGTTACTCCTGTGCCAGCCTTAGAGGCTGTCACCAAAGCTAGCGTCCATAATGCTAACGCCCTCCATCCGAGATGGTACAGTGGGCTACATCCTTGTCAGCTGTTGATGTGGACTTTGTGTTTGAACCTTCTTTGTAGACACAATAATTGCTTCAGTATGAGCATGTTTACCCTTTACCATCTACTGTAGGCCTCTAGATCCCTATAAGTATGTTATTTACACTTACGTTTCAGCTCAACATGCTAATGGTTCTAAGCAGCAATATTCTGCCTCATGCGCCAATGTTATTGGTGTTATGTTGGATGACTTGATGTGTCTACCCACTAACAACTCGCACGCACTGCGCAGTTGGCTGAACTGAAGGCTTTGCTTCTTGCATTCAAAAATACGAATCTCGAATTCCCCACTCTTATTGTTTGTGATTCATATTGTGTATGTGTACAGTCCTTTAATGATATTCTACATTATTGGCAACAAAATATATTCAGAGGTTCGAATAATAGCACAGTCAAGCATAAACTGCTTTGGGTTAGAATGGCAGACCTTAAAGATAGGTTGCCGCGGACTCATGTAAATACATATGTTGACTCATCAGCGTACGGGAGAACATGCTGTAGGGAATTCTCTGGCTGATGAAGCAGCCAAATCTGTAGTTGCCACAGCTACAGTTGCAGCAGTTACACTCTCTAAAACTTCTATTGATAATATCTTGGCTGTCGTGAATGCACTTTAAAAAGGAACCCCTTTAACAAAAGGCTTTACTTCTAAGTACTCTTATCATTTAAATGACTAGAACGTTCCTTTTGTAACTATTCCTGGGGTTGGCGATCGCTTAATTCCCAGCCAAGACAGCAGACACACTTTGGTTGTAGCTGCACATGAAGGTGTTGCTTCTGCGCATGCTGGAGTGGCATCCACAATTTGTTTGCTACAGCAGCATTCTTGGTGGCAAGACGTGCACCAGCAGGCCAGAACTTATGTCCTGTGTTGTGACAGCTATCAGCAGATCAGATTCATGGCTCCACCATGGCTCGTCAACTGTGAACAAACCTCTTAATTTCTAACAAGCCTTTTGAATGTATTTACTTGAATCATTGTGGTCAACTGATTTAGAATGCTGCATTCTAATTTATTGTGCTAGCAGTTGATTTTTGCTCTAGATCTCTCTGGGTTTGGCTGCAGTGCTCGGCTGACACTCAAACTGTTATTAAAGACTTGCAAGTCTTTATCAGTACTTTATGCGTGCTGTGCATTCCACTCAGAACAGGGGCCGGCTTTTGCTTCTAAAGCATACCGAGATTCGATGACATGACTTAAAACAGTTTTTAATGTCAAGAATATTAGGTACTGGGTGTAGTTGGTTCAAAAACCTCTGGGGGTTCGACGAGCTCTCAACAACCTCCCTAAAAGACCTCTGAGTGGGTCGACTCCGAACAAAGAACTTTTTGGCATCAATATGTATGTTCTAGACATTGATGGTCCAGAAATTGTGGCGGCTGTTGCATCCTTTGACGTGGATAACCATTGCGCTGTCTTACCGGAACAATAACAATTCTGTGAAGCTCAATTAAGCAAACAATTGAACTCATCTCTCTCAAAGTGCAGACACAATGCCTGAAGTTTCTGGCTGGATTCCGAAAATTGGAGATGTTGTTCAAGAAAAAGTGGTGTATAAAAAGGAGTTTGGCTCATCCTATCATGCTACTGTGGCGGTCCATGGAGTCCAGGGTGCCAGAACTGTAATCTTGCCACCATTTTCTGATTTTAGAGACAAACACTTTGTCTATATCGAACATGTAAAACAACACTATGTGATCGTAAGCCACGGGGTGTTTGTGCTCTTCCACAACACATTTCACTGCAGCCCGTGAGCACCACCGATGTTGATACTCGCCAGCTGGGGATGGGGTGGGGCAGCTGAGTACTCAACCGACAACACCATGACTGTGCCTACTACAACTGAAGTCATTTATACTGATCCACTGTTGGTGGATCAGCCTTTATTGGATTTTGTGAGTCCTGCTGTTGAACCGGGGCTGCCGTTTTTTCAACTAAGTACCTTCGGGTATTAAATGGATTAAGATAATTTTTCTTCAGACAGATCTTCTGTTTTGCATCTGCCTCCAGCATGGATTCATGCTTTTATTTGTTGGTTGGAAAACACTTATCCAGTCCCACCTTCGATATATGCCTGGATCATACTCCTTGGATTTCCTGTTCATGTCGATTGGATTTGTGACTGTTTTTTTTCCTGTTGTTCATTGGCCATTACCTCACAGAACATTCTGCTATGGAACTGGTCAAGAGGGTGTTGGCCCCCCATTCTTATTTGCATAAGCTGAAAAGAGACTTGCCCGTTGTCAACATTTCAACTATTCCAATGACTGATGGGATTGTTTGGGATGGAGATCCTGCAGATACCATATGCGTTCAGAGTTTCTATGGGTGATGTAATAGTACCTGGGTTACAGTCAGATGAATGGGATGTTGCAACTGTAAATTATGTGCTTGCAGAATTGGAATTTTTATACTGTTTTTTATTCATGCGACCTATTCTTTAATTCTGCTAAGTATGCTGATATGTTCTGTTATCACCAATATGGGCTTCACTTCCTACACAGAGCCAGTAGTCAATGTTGACCTTTCAATTATACACAATAGGAACATTGTCCCAATACCCCACAAGGGAGTTCTAAAATGCATAAATACAAATTCCCATATTTTATAGGATGTGACACTTCAGACTCCACATCATATTATTTAAAATTAGTCCCCACCCTACCAAAACATTTATGCTTACACAGACCTAGCTCATATATACTGTTTCTTTGTTGACCAGTTAGCTCTCAAAGGCTATGATTACTAGAAAAATACAATTGATTTGAAATCAATTTGGGGAACAACATCTTCTCAGGTTCAGAGAATGGAAATCTTATTTCGAGCCTGCTTAATTCCCAAGCAAATGATCATCTTGAAAGACACCGTCCAGAAGACTTCATGTCTGGAATTGCCAAAAACTAAAGTAACGAATGCTGCAACAATTCCTTCTATTGCCCTCTTTAATAATTGGCTAACTTTAACAAATTATACTGAAGAACAACTCAGTGGCATGGTGCAGGACAGTGCATGTCATTCTACACTTACAGCTCCTAAAGGGTGGTCATTGTGGCCAGTAGACACCAACAGTCTTCATGCTCATTTTCTCAATTTCACATTTGGGTTCAAATCAAGCAGACCCAACCCACAATACTCTCAATCACAACATTGGCATTGTTAAAACATATTCAGTGGGAAAATTGCGTCAACAATGGTTGTAACACTGTCTGCAGTGAAACAACATATTTCTCTCCTGTCCGAAGACATGGAATTGTCAGATTTTCTTTTGGGTCCCAAATCGCTACGGTCTGAAAGATGTATTTATGCTCCCTATAATAAAAATTGGAAATTGTCCCAAATGGAAGCTGCCACACGTATAAGACTAAATGGGCAAGATCATTTAGATAAAGTGCTTTCTATTGTTGATAATAGTATTAATACGCTGTTTTCTTGTGTTTACAATTTAGATAACATTGTGTTGTCCACTATTGATATAATGCAAAGTGATTTGTCAACATTGTATCATGGGCATAGTCAGCTTAAATCTATCAAACACTTCGTACCATGGCGCTATCTGAATTCCAGTAGCTTATTTTTGGCTTTTATTTTAACACACATACAACAACTGACTGCAAAGAAAGATGCAACCTACACAATGCTGCACTTAGAGACATTAAAACAACTTCCATTCACTATAGCTGAAACACCTTCAGCTGTGTGGTTTATACAGAGCATTATCTCTTTACCTAGTTCAACATTTCAATTCACAGCTTGCATGAAACATTTTCCTGTTGGTAGATATGATCCCCTCGGAGGTAGCTTCATTCATGCTTTATTCATGCTTTATTCATCCTTTCTCCCATCACAGTGAACATGCCAATAAGGAAGATTGTCATACTGTAGAGGAACGCAACTCTTCTGTCGGCCATTCACTAGTTCCCACAATTCTTCTACTTATTATGGTCCTTTCTAATGAAATGGAAGTTATTTATTGCTTAGTGATCAAGATTATTGGAGTATGCGAGTAGGAGTTCCCTGCATTTTGTCCGTTTTCCAGCTTGTCACTTGTTGCAATAATGTCCTATTCCCTCCTAAGTATGGGATTGCAGATAGCTTGTTGTGGCCTTCAGTTCCAAATTCAAAGGCAGATTTCAACAAACTAAACAGACTCAAAGCATTATTATTCAATAAAGCGGTAGCTCTCACTTCTGCTCGCAAAACCTTCGAATTTCAGGTGGCTGGAACTTGAAGTGAAATACGGTCATTTTAAATACCGATCGTCCCCTGCATTTCGGTAAATTAGTGCATCAAATTTGTAATGCCTTAACACGGCCAGTCTCGGATACTTTGTTAAAGTTGTCTGCTCTGGCCTCATCAGTTCATTCCAAACTTCCTTTGGAATAATTACGGTTTTTATTTATTCCATTTTTTCCAGTGTATTCTGAGGTTTTCCGTTGCTGTTATTCCTGATTTGCGGCATTCTCGTCCTGTTTCTGCTTCTCCGCAATGGATGTTCATTTTGCAAGCCCTCTAGAACTACAACCATTCCAACACTATCATGATTCATGAGTGCATGCTTCAGATTTTTGGGAAATTTCTAACACAAGAACTTGATCTTGATTGGTCCTCAACATTCTGGCCTGCCTAGATTACTTGCATACAACCTGTGTTCCACTGCCTCTACTGCCCCTTTGAATGAGCACTGGATATTTGCCTGGCTTTGGAGACACCCGAAGCAGTGGACATTGAACTGCTAGTGAATTCCTTAGCAACCCATTTTCAGGACTGTCCTTTTAGGTTTGCAACTTCTCCACAATGAGAGGTTTGAGCCACTCATCTTTGAGGAAATATGTGCATCGGCACATGAATCACAGAATACAGGCTCTACTAACATGGATGGAGATTGCCCTGTAAGTATCTCAGCAATGGTACCAGTTTGCGAGGTACTTACATATCCACTCTGAGAATAGCAGTGCAAATAGGGACACTTTACTAACAAATAATTAGCATTCAAATGATTAGCTCATATAGGGCTTCATGTTGTGTCATTCTGGAGCGCAGTACATAATACATTATCGGATAAAACAGGACACATGGTTGACATAATAACTGGAGTCATGTTTACATGTGTGACCTTGGAAGTAGAACACACATGTCAAGATGTTATACATCATTCGGAGGTGGCTCTCTGCTAGTCTCTCTGTTATGAGCTTCTCTTAGAGCCAGAAGTGGCCAAGTCACAGTGCCATATCAAAGACATAGGGCCTCATTTATGAAAAGTGATGCATCGCTGCACGAAAACAGCGATATGTCACTTTTCATTGCGCCCTCCTTGCGACACCAATGATGCGTCATATTTAGAGTATGAAGCATCATGTCGCTAGGAGTTACAGATACATCAGTATTTCTGACGTATCTGTAGGAGCAAAAATGACGCATTGCTAGAGTGTGTCATAAAAGTGACGCAACTCCAGCAATGGGTCATTACACATGGGCAAGTCCCATGTGAAATGTGCCTGTGTCAGTCTTACGCCTGCCATGAGGCAGGCATAAGATATTGACGTATTTGTGTCCTAAAAGTGGCGCAGTGAAATCTTATAGATTTCACTGCTTCACTTCTACAACCCTTTCTTGCGTTGGAATGCCCCCCTGCATACATTGTACCTGGTGCAGGTGTAATGTGGCGCAAGGGATTTATAAAGTGACACATCTAGGTAGATGCTTCACTTTGTAATTATGGTGCAACAAGGCTAATTCTCTAGGCCGCTAGTGCGTCACAAAAAGTGACTCACCGTCGGCGCAAAAGTGATGCAAGGGCTCATAAATAAGCCCCATAATGTTCATCAGTGTATAATCTTCTGTAATGGGATGACACCTAAGTGAACATAAGACAATCCCGTCAGTCTGCAGTATCAGGATTCTTCATGGGATTCAGTAACAGTGCTTTCCCATAACAGAGATTAGTTATGATGTGCTGCCAATGAGGTAGATATACAAGCCCTTCAAGGTCACAAACCCCTTTGTACAGATCACTGACAGGAAATTGAGGACAACAATATTGTGTGGACAGCATATCATGGCAAACATATCAAGGATCAAAATATTGAGAAGGTAAGTGCAATTAGGTAAGTATAGATTTGCTATTCTTAACTCCATATACACATACCTTGATGATATATATATTGTCAAGGTACATATATGCAGAATTAAGCATACTAAAACTTTGCTTTCCCATAAAAACTTACCTTCAGAATATTTTTGTCCTCGATATACCTGACACAATATTTTTTGCAATCACTCATTTTTATACCTCAGCAAGCACACAAGGGAAGCAGCTCCAAACACAGCAATATCATGGTCATTTACACACATCCATCCACTGATGCATGCATCTGGACATACTTGCACACTCTTACAAAGACCTATCCTTACATACACACACCATAAGCATAAAACCATACCACCTACATAAAGTAATCTTTAACCTACCTATACACACAAACTGACCATCAAACATCCTTACACAAATAACCATCAATCCTTTCACATGCATGCTCCATCCACATTCTCTATTCATCTACTCAATAATCTGTCCACACAAATTCAGCTATCATCTAAACAAATTAATGAGCCATAGAGCCTCCCACTCACCCAGTTGTCCACCATATGACACCACCATCCACTTCTCCTTCCTTTACAGCTTTTCCCCCACCCCGTCCCTCCCACAAAGCTGCTGCAACAATGAAAAAATAAAATGATAATAACTTACAGTTATTATCAGTTTATTTTTATTTTAGTGACGCTGTTTAAAAGCAGTGGAACAATGCTCCTCCGCCTTAGTGGAGGAGCCGCCACTGATTTCTACAAACCTTAAAATTGAACAACCCCACTCTTGGCTCACTGGCTCTCTCCAGTAGCCTCATCAGCTGTCTCTCCATGGTGAGAACTAAACAGTTACATTTGGTATGGATTTTTGCTTAGTTGACATTTTTGACGAATTGACACATTTGTTCAAAGAAGACCAAAACAAACACAAACCAATCACTGGACTCTGCACATTAGTCCCTTGTGAATTCTGAATGTGTATATCACCTTCCTACAATAAAGATTACTCTCATATTTGTAGAAGGAGTAAGATAATTATGCGAATTATTTAACCAATGACAACTGTATATCCTGATGAAAGATGCACCCAACATTGCTCTTACATGAAAGGCATGTACGCCTCCTAAATACTGCTTAATTTCACAGTACTGCTGCAGTGTGAGTCTCTCTAAGGTCCTCCTGACAAGTGACCCAGTGATTCCCATATCTATGTTGCCTCTGTCACTGCAAGTATCAGAGTTGCGAGAAATACAGGGAAAACTGCATACGATACTCACTTTCACAATTTTCCCTGGTCAAATTTAACAGGGGAAAAATTACTGGTGAATATCCCAACATGCAGATTTTGGTGCGGAAAGCACAAACATCCTTATGTTCATCCGCATTTGTCTGGAAAAAACTATTATTGGTAACATTTATAGAAAACAGTTACTTCAGATTTGCAGGATAGTGGGATACCATTATTTATCAGGTGCAACAAATAATTCATCAAACACCGGGCCACACAGAGAACCACACATGAGTGATATAGGCTACTAGATCCAATAAATATTAGTATCTAGGGCTGCCTTTTTATGTCCTTTTAACTCCGGGTGACAAACAATTGTCCTAACTTTTATATGTCACATGGGACATGCAAGTCCTGTGTATAATGCCTAATTTCTCAGGTAATCGCACAGATGACTGAGATAGGAATATATATATTCCATCATCTTAATGCATTTGTGGGAAGATTTGTCAAGCTTTGCATCGGTGCAAAGTCACCAAAGTGATTGAAATCAGTGCAGAGATTTGCTTTCCAGCGCAAACCATTTTTGTGCTGGAAAGTTGCCTACAAGTAATGCAAAGTAGTGATTTGCAATACTCTGTGTTATTTTATTTTGAGACAAGGGTGTGCCTTTTGTGTGGTACATGGGCACTATCACGTTACCACCATGATTTTGATGCAAAACCTTGTTCACTGGCTATGGTAGACCGGGCTTTGCTCCAAACACTAATGCCTCTGTGAGGTAGGTGTTAACTTGGGGAAATGTTTTGATTCCCCCACATTTTGCATTTGTGCTGCACTGTACAGCACACAAACAAATAAACAGTAGCATCGGATTCATCTGTCTCAGTTTCTCAGTCAGTACATTTCATAGGAAAAATCAATCGGAGAACTGCCTTTATGAACTCAAATTGTGCCTCCTTTGTGGAAGATGTCTACTCTCCATTTGGTAGTGAAAAAGTGTGAGCTAGCACCACTAGAAGTGCCTGAAATCAACCTTTCACACCTGTGCATCTGTTAATGAACGTGCTTTTCCTAGGCGTACTTACTTTTCTGTATGCTTCATTTCGGTTCTTCCTGACAATTTTATCTTAATTCCGTTTCTTCTCCACCAGAGAATCAGCTAATCCATAGCTTGTAGCTTTGGATATTGTGCTTCTAGTATTTCAGGCTCCCCTTCATTCAGCATGTTTATCTACATTCTTCTCACAATAATCGTTTCCCCACCATATATCCCTGGCACTTCAAAGATACAAATAATCCTCATCAGTATGTGTCCTGTCAAGGGAAATTGAAACAAACAAACAACCACTACCCTAAGCAGGAAGGTCCATCATAATGGTACAGAGTGATCTGTAAAGCAGATTATGCTTCCTGTCCATAGGGATACTCCAGATCAGTGAGATGATCAATGAATGGTCCCTCCTGCCCCTGACACATTACCAGTGGCACATATTGCCATGCTGGCGGTAAGGCAAGATCACCTTCAGCAATGCCTCCAGCTCCTCTTGCTTTACAGAATAGTCGGCCAACACTCTTAGCTGATGTTTAACTTTTAATGCTTTCCTAAGTCCATATACTTGACTCTCGGGAAACAGGTCAAAGGGCACTAAGTCCACCTCAGGCCTTCCTCATGAAACAGAGCGAATGAGATGGCAGATGTAAGACCCTGGCAATGGTCCGAATGCGTGCTGGTCCTGACCACCATTTGGCTTGGTGACATTTCCTTAAATGTATTTATCCTTTAATGGAGTTCTCCTCTAAAACCTAAAAGTGAGTTTAGAGAGCCCCATCCCCCGTATGTGTTAACTAATTCTTGTATGTTTCATTACTGACTTGTAAAGCACAGTAATTTACAGTTGCTTGACTTCTTGGCACTTTGTGCAGCCCATGGCAGTGGTTTTCCCAAAATTATTACCAAGGGATTATTCACTATAAATTTAATTACAAAATGGCTAAAACAAGGAAAGTGAAGCTGCCCTTGTGGGCCTGACACTGATTTCGCCACCTCTGAGGCTAAGGGTCACAAAGTCAGTGCCAGGGATTGTAAGGGGCAAGCCAGGGGTCGCAGTTTTGATCCCTGTTGACCCCAAATTGACGTCCAGGCAATACAGCAAAGTTGCTATACATTGGCAGGAACTGCTTTGATGGCGGTCCCTGTCACTGCTTAAAATGTCTGTCGACCCGACGGGCATTTCAAAATTTGGCAGTTGGAACCTGTGTCAGGGCTATGGAGGAATTTTCTGGGTTGTCCTGTCAGATGACTACCTTACCGCCAAATATTAAATTGGGCCATATATATGGGTGCAGTGAGAGCCCATCATGTTGGTATTTAAATAATTGTTCTAGTCCTGGATTTTGAGTCCCTGATGTTCTCGCAGAGTCTTTGACGCTCGGTTGTGGTTGTGTGATCCTTGTGCCTAAGAGTTAGCTATTTACAATACTACAGGGTTAGAGTCTGGAAGGATGATCTGGATTTTGTCAAAAGCATGGAAGCTAGCTTTATGCTACACTTTGAAGATCATAGAGTCCAGTAAGATAAAGAAAGTCTTTCTGAACACTATGATAACCAGCAGAAGTTTAAATCCTTCTAAAGATATCAAATTTTCGCACTACTTTCTGAGATCTCAATAAAATCCAATATTCAAGAACAAAAGGGCATCCTTCATATGTTCTAGTATTCAAATATTTTATTGTGCTTGGATAAAAAGAAATACAGTTACAAAGCAATAGCGATACATAAAAATCAGAAAATGATGTATGCAAGTAAAGAATTAAAAAGTTAAAAAGGATTACATGGCAAGCAAAATCTGGACTGGGATGAAAAAGATAGAACATTAGCATATAAAAGTGAGCAGTTAAATATCATGACTAATAACAGGTATTTCAAATTCATCGAATATTAATCATAATCCCAAGGAAGATGGGCCAGATGGAATTTCCTCATATGTCACAGTAAAGTCATGGATGACAGAATGTGTATTGCTTGGTAAATAAAATACATCAGCAAGGGGAAAGAAGTGAAAAAGAAAGAGAAAGAAGAGGAGAGGAGAGGAGGAAAAGGATATTAGGAGGGAGGAGGGTGGGATGGGACATCCACCACACATAAAAAGAATAAATAAAGAGACTGACCCAAAGGAATATTGAGCTACCAAACCCAGAGTAGACAAATCCTTATAATTATCCAAAGAATGCCATACACTACTAGTGATATGAGGTGAATATTGTTTCCATTCAAAAAAAGTATGAGCTCCACGAAGATATGATACCCATACCCACTAGGTATGGTAAGATAAGAGATAAAACACACTCCAATCTGGGAGTTTAATTTTGACTGCAATGGATAAGAGCAAATCTAAGAGCTCCAAATTGGTATTTTCCAGAGGTAAGGGGGCAACTACAGCCCATGGGCCCAGCATTGTCATAGGCAGGGAAAGAGTTATAGGTGTATTAAAGATTAGCGATAAGTGCTTCTGTATAGGACCCGAAACGGAGTCCAACAGCGTACATTCAAAGAACATATGTAGATGGGTGCCTGGTACTGAATTGCACTTCTAACAATGATCACTATCTCATAATTTCAGCTTGTGTAATCGAGCAGGAGTCCGATGTAGGAGATTTTTGTGAAGAATTTAGATTGAATCAGTGAAGGAGCAATTTTGTCACGCAGGAATAATGTCCCAATCAGCTGCCAGGTATCTTGTGAAATATGTTTAAAACTATCAACTTCAAAATGGTGAGATCATTTAACACAAGTAATTGTGGATTGTGAAGGCAGTGGGGCAGATAAAAATGTATACATTTTAGAAGCGGTATGGCCTGAGCGTAGCCACATAACAAGAAGTAAGACAATAACCGAATCCGTAGAAAGGGTTATCTTAGAATGTTTTACTTTTAGCTTTAAAAAAGTGTAGCAATCCATGATACTGAGACTATATTTTTGGGTAGGAAAGAAAAGGAGAGAGCATCATGATTAGTATCGTTGAGTCTAATACCCCTAACAGCCCATAGAGAGGCGGTGTTAAATTCAATGTCCGTAACAAGATTAGTATTAAGCCTTAAAAATGTTCATCTTGATTTATGAACAGATTTTGAAAGGTTCCGATTAAGGTATTTCAAGGCACCAACCATATCTAACATAATACGTTGAGAGTATGCTATTGTAAGTTTTGAAGCTGTGAGCATAGAAAGAGTGCTAAAGGGAGTGCACAATTCTCATTCTATTTAAACCCATGGAGGCATATACTGAGAATCTGGTAAAAAACAGATTGCCCCTTGGGCGGCCAATAAGGATTTCTGGTATAGATTCCAGCCCAGGAGGTTATAACCTCGCAATATAGAGGTTTTCCTAAGATATTTATAAAAAATTCTAGCTCTTATCGTTCTATAAAAATCTTGATGTGAGTACATCAATCTCATGAAAGAAAGATGATGAAAGTTTTAAAGGAAGCATAGAAGATAGAAATTAATAATTGGGGTTATCATAAGTTTAAGATACCGTAACCTACCCCATCAAGAAATATATTTAGGAGACCAGGAAGACAGGAGATCTTTAACTTTATTTATTATGTGGGATTCATTATAAAGAACAGTATCTGTAAGATCTTTACAGAACTAGATCCCCAGATATTTAATGCTTGTGAATTGCCATTTAAAGCTTGAATCTCTTAAGTGAGAGGGAAGACACAAAGGATTCAAAGGGAACACTTCCATCTTCGCTTTGTTAAGAGTATAGCCAGAAACATCTGAGAAATCATGAACAAAGCTAGAAATAGAAGGGATCGCTGAATCAATTTCTTCTGAAAAAATAAGAACAGCATAAGCAGCTATGATAAGTATGTGTGATCCAAATTGGAACCTCTTAATCTCTGGGTTTAGGTTAAACAAGCGGAGAAGTGGATCAATGGATAAAAGAAATGGGAAGGGGTGAAAGTGAGCATCCTTGCCTTGTTCCTTGGTGGAGATTAAAAAAGGATGACATTGTGCCATTAATTCTAATAATAGCCTCAGGTTGCGCGTAAAGAGCCATGATCATATTAATCAAATGGTTCACAAGGTTTTGAGACACTAAAACCGAATGTAAAAACAGGCCAAGATACCTATCAAATGCCTTTTTGGCATCAAGGGCAATCGCCCCAGATGGTAATGAGGAGAGTTTTGCTTTTTTTTTTAAATGTGACAGAATGTACGAATGTTGTCCCTAGCAATTCTACCCTTAACAAAACCTGTTTCGGATCCATGGATGAGATTAGGAATGTGACATTCTAGTCGATTTGCTAAAATCTTAGCAAAAATATTTGCTTCCATATTTAATAGGGATATGCGAATGATCTTTAAATTCTTTTAGTATGACTACTATAGTAGCCTCAGCAGCCATACCCAAAACTTTGCCAGAGAAAACATAATGGTCAAAAATCTTTTTAAGATATTAAATGATTGAAGGAGTAAACATTTTATAAAAGGCAACGGAATACCGTCTGGTCCACGTGCTTTCCCCGAACGAGTAGCAACTTCACTTTATCGTTGTCCGAAATTGTAGTGGTAGGGAGAGAGTTAAGGAATCGTTGACAGTTAACCTTAGAGCACTGACTAGGAGGGTTTATCATTTTTCATAAAACTCCCTAAAGACTTCAAGAATTTCTTGGGTATGAAACATTTTCTAACCATTTTATCAGTAATATTGTCGTAAATAAAATATTACGCGTTCGGAATTTCTATATATCAATATGATCATGCATGAAGCAAGAGGCTGAGTCCGTGGTATCAGGTTCAAAATGGGCTTTATTCAAATAACTCGAGTTATAGGGAGAATAGTTCCATCACCACAAGGGATCAGGACCAGGATTCTCAAAATATATTCTCAAACTTTATTCACAGAGTACAGTATATATATGTTTGTAATAATATACGTAAGCAGGAGTGCTTCAAGCGGAGCAAGAGAGAATGAGATAAGAGCATGGGGGTGTGTGAGTAGGCGTGAAGGTGGGCGTCCACTTGATGATAATAGGTAAGTGTCATAGGTGGGTGGATGCCTAGAGGGGGTTGCGTGATCAGCTGGAACTTTACTGGAACTTTGCCTTACTTGTGCTCAACTCGAGCATGACGTGTAACTGACGTGTAACTGACGTGTGAAAGGGTTGCTATGCAACCGGGGAGTCTGGAGTCTGGAAATGAGGCCTTCAGTGTCAGGGCGACCAGCACATCTTGTATTATCTGATATCTAAAGTCTGGAGCAGAGACTGATTCGTGACATAGGTTGCCCATCACCAAGGGCCAATGTGGCATTTATTTCTTCATTTACTGCTAAAGTCTTACATGGGGGCTATGGGCTTTTCACTGACGTGAGCTTTGTAATCGCACAAAAAAGAGACAGAAAGGCTAGGCTTTCTCCTTTGCAGATGGGTCATGTTTATCCCTCCTTCCTGCTGAGGCCCAAGTGTGCAAGGCCAAGGATACGCAGCTGCAGCTTTCAGAGCGTTCTGAGGCCTGAAACCTCTTTTCGGCTCTGGCTGAGCCACAATAATGGAAATGCGGGAAAACATGATGTAAAACGTGTAGGCCTCAGAGCAGATTTGTCGTTTCTCTCATGGGAGACTGGATTATGGCAGGCCACGTTATAGCATAAGCATCATGATAGACAGGCCATGGAGGGGAAATACATAGGTTACATGTATGTGCACATGAGTGGTGGGGAACACACGGGGACACATAGGCCTCATGATATTTTATTTTCCTCATTCCCTCCTTGTCCCCTAGTGGACCCTCATGTCACATCTATTCTCATGAGACAGTCAATCTGTTCTTGCAGCATTATTTTACCATTTTCAATGCTCTGTAAATGGGGATGTGGAACACATGCAGTAGCACACAGGCCGCAAATGGCCGTGCCACACTGCAGACATAGGCAACAACTGAATATCATCAGTAGTATTAGTCCACAGACTGTCAACACTTTCCATCCCCATGCTGATATTATTTCCCAGAGCCAACTGGACCAAGTCCACGTGCCTGGGTCTTGGTGTATGCTTTGGGCAATCTTGTGGAGTCTTGTTATTGCTTTGTATTAGGCCTGGGCGGTAAATTCCGTTCCGTTCGCGGAATTTGCGGAATTTGGGTAATTTCGCGTTCCGCGGAGAACGCGAAATTGCCCAAAAATCTGCGTTCCGCGACTTCGCGAAATTTTTTGCTTGTTCGCGTTCTCAATATGCGTGTTCGCGAGATATTTCACCCCGAGCACGCAAACAGCGATCGCGAACAGGAAAAAAGTATCGCGAACAAGCAATTCCGCGTGTTTGCGGAATTTCTGCGTGTTCGCGGAGATTTTTTACCGTTTCGCGGAGATTTGCGTAACGCGATTACGCAAATTCCGCCCACCCCTACTTTGTATACAGACGGTGCGTTATTAGGTATGAAAACGCAACAGCTGGAACCGATGACCCTACAGGCCCCGCCCCTATCTGCTAGGATGACGTCAAGAACAAGACGATTCTGAAGAACGACCATTCTCATAGCAGACTGTTCCTGGGTCAAGTTCCCCAGGGCTGATGCAGTCTCATTAGCAACTGTTTCTAGAATCCTTGTTAGCCTGCGGATAAGTTTACTATTCTGGACGGGACCTATGAAGAAAAAGAATCCTTTGTTGAAATCTGTATATTGTTCCCAAGCTGTTTCAGTCTGGTCAATGCCAGAGGCATCGAGCCCTCGTCTGTGTCTGATAAGTGCTAGTTGGAGATTTTGATGATAGTTCGATGGGGCCAAGAAAACGGGTGGTAAAAGGAATGATATATAGCACGTCCCACCCCAGTCTAAGGGCAGTTGCACATAGGCTGTCTGGCCACAAATAAAGTAGGTGTGTCGTGATGCTCTGAAGTAAGACTTTCCTTTGTCTTTAAACACCAGTATAGTGTTACACTCGCTGTGCCCCAAATGTACAGAGCCTTCTTTTCTGACACACAAGTTCCCTTTTACTGGCAGGACTGTGATTGAGGATGGACCTAAATTGTGTATGGGCTTGACATTCAACACTATAAAGTCGAGGGTCGCATTTCCTTGCAGATACTCTTCATTTTCTAGATCTGTACCTTTCCTTTGGGGAAAACCTTCTTCATCTGGGAAACATGCTTTATTCATGACTTTATTCAAATTACCCCATACCCAGTCGCCCCTACACTCCTTGTCTTGACATTCTTTGGCATCACCGTTGATGGATGTCATTAAGGCAAACCATGCTCCGCAAGAACCATTATGGGAGAATGGAAATGGGAAAAGAGGCAACACTCCCTTCACCTTCTGATACGGGGGAAGTCGGCCACAGACCCAGCAGTCTGTAGCATTGCTAGTCTGATGTGAATGGTGCAGCATCTGAATAAAGGTATTGTTGTGTTAGGCAAGTCGATATGATAGCTCATGGGATGGCAGATCACTAAATGTGTGCTTTATGGTATCATTAGTAGAAGAGTGTAAGAGTGAGGCAATAGGAGGAAAAATAGCATGTAGTATTAAGCTGATACATATTATCGTGATACACAGAAGAAATAAAAAAATCAAAGTCACTATACATCTACCACGTAATATTTTACAGTATTTGCTTTTCATCTTGCTCTTTTTCTCATCAGTAGTATCCAAGATCTTATGCAAGCCAGAATACATGTTCATCCGCTTCACCACCTAGTGGACTTAATTGATCAAACAGGTTCTGACTTTTTAGATCTAAGTTTAGCTTTGTACTCCTGCTGGGGAGTCTTCTCTAGCAAAGGGGGCTCAAAGTCTGAAAAGTTTATGTCCTTTTTAAACGAATTGTTATTTCCAAAGTAGCGTTTACAATGATGAAGATGAACCCATCCTTTCCGTCCTTCGACTTTAACGGCGGTCCTCGTGGTCAATAATACCAACTTGGGCGTCTTCCACCTTGGCTCAAGAGGGCTCGTTCTATCAAAGTTCCGTATGACTACGTAATCCCCAGGAACGAGGGAATGTTCCTTGACCTGGGTGTTGTCAGGGAAGGCGGCAGCAACCTGCGAACGACAAGAGAGTAGTGCAGACATCAAGGAAGCCAGGTAATCTGTCAGCATGTTACTATCAACATCAGTGATCTTTTTAGGCATTGGAGTGCCCCACATATTCGGTGGTCTACCAAAGACCACTTCATAGGGAGATAAGCCTGTTCTAGAATGGGCTACCATTCGCATGTAAAAGAGGGCAACCGGCAGGGCTACCATCCAATCTACACCTTTGTCTGCGCAAATCTTTGCTAGTTTTATCTTTAAGGTCTGATTATGTCTTTCTACAAGGCCTGCTGCCTCAGGATGTCGTACACAATGGAACTTCCAGGTATACCCTAACAGAAGGGACACCTGTTTCATGAGTTCAGAGGAGAAAGGCTGACCGTTGTCGGAATATACGACACGCGGCAATCCATAACGTGGAAAAAACTCTCGTACCAATTGTCTGGCGGTAGTTACAGCAGTATAATCAGGGACTGGATAGGCCTCTGTCCATCTTGATAGGGAACATACTACTACTAGGACATATTTGTAACCTCTGCATCTGTCCATTTGGATATAATCCATTTGGAGGACTTCAAAAGGATGGTCAGGTGGATGGAATCCACCTTGTTCCATTGGAATGCCTTTACCTGGATTGAAGTGGCAACAGATCATACATGTTCTGACCTTTTGTTTCGCTGCTGCACGCAGGTGCTTGTTGAACCATATATTCTGTAAGCTGTCTAGCATTGCTTTCTCTCCTAAGTGTGCAGGACTATGTGCGGTATTTATGATCACTTGTACCATCGAATCAGGAAGAAACCATGTTTCTTTGCCCTTAGTCATCCAACCCTGATCAGTCAGTACCCCTCCTTGTTCCGACCATTTCTTTAATTCGTCTAGAGTAGCATGTTTCTGAATGTCTTGTATATCCTTGGAAGGATCCCTGACTGTCATGGCTTTGGTCATTGATGGTATCTGTGATTTTGTCATGTCTAGTGGGGTCTGAGCTGTCTGTTTAGCTGTTCGGTCTGCCAGATCATTGCCTTGAGAAATGGTATCTGTGGCTTTAGTATGTGCTTTGCATTTCAGGATAGCTATGGCTGTTGGTAAATGTATAGCATCTAGAAGGGCTTGAATAAGGGGGCCATGCTGTATCTTGGCCCCGTGAGAGGTCAAGAAACCTCTTTCCCTCCATAGTACTCCGAAGTCACGAACTACCCCATATGCGTATTGTGAGTCAGTGTAAATGTTTACTCTCAGGTGCTTAGCTCTTATGCACGCTTGTGTCAGAGCGATGAGCTCTGCTGCTTGTGCTGACAGTATGTCTATTCTTTTAGTCTCTATGATTTCAGTAGCAGTGGTCACTGCATATGCTGCCACTAATTCTCCCGCCCCCGTCCTCATACATGAACCGTCAACATAGAGTGTTAGTTCGGGGTCTGGGAGTGCAACATCTGTCAAGTCTTGTCTTGGTTTAGTCACGGTATGTATTACTTCAACACAGTCATGTGGGGAAACGTTTTCTGTACTGGAGGGCAAAAGAGTAGCAGGATTCAGTATGTTGCATCGTCTGATCTCTATGTGTGGTTGAAATAACGTCAGCTCATAACCTGTCAGTCTCGCTACAGTCAGGTGTTGTGTTTGTGTTCGGTTCAAGAGAACCTCTACTGCGTGTGGTACTTGTACTGTCAGGGGGTGGCCCAGCACTATCGAGTCACTTTGTCTTATGGCTAAGGCTGTTGCTGCAACAGATTTTAGGCACGCAGGCAAAGCCTGTGCTACTGGGTCCAATGTACTAGAGAAATAAGCACAGGGCTTGTGTTTTCCTGCATGATCTTGTGTTAGGACAGATAGTGCTGTTCCATCTCGCTCTGTCACAAAAAGCATAAAAGATTTGTTGTAATCAGGGATTGCTAAAACTGGTGCTTGACATAAAGCTCTTTTTAATTCTTCAAATGCCACAGTGTGTTCTTGTGTCCAAGGGAGGACTTTAGTAGAAGCTACCTCCTGTGTCGTCAACTGTATTAGGGGCTTGGCTATGTGAGCATACTGGGGAATCCACTGCCTGCAATATGAAGTGAGGCCAATGAATGCACGTACCTCCTTCTGTGTCTTGGGCTGTGAAAGGCCAGAAATCAATTGAATACGTTCTGGTGTCAGTCGCCTACCCTCCTTGGATAGCAAGTGCCCAAGGTACGCCACTTGCTGTTCACAGAATTGCAACTTCGAAGGGGACACTTTGTGCCCCTTGTCAGCTAGGAAATGTAAAACAGCGAGTGATGCATTTTCACAGTCAGTTTCCGATCGTGCAGTAATGAGAATGTCATCTACATACTGTATCAGTGCTGTAGTGGTAGGCATATGAATACTGTCTAGTTGTCTTTTGAGTGCCTGACTGTAGATGCTAGGACTTTCCGTGAAGCCCTGTGGTGCTCTTGTGAATCTGAAGCTGCGGCCTTTTAAACTGAAACCAAAAAGATATTGGCTGTCCGGATGTATTGGGATACTGAAAAAGGCGTTCTTCAGATCGATAACTGTAAAGAACGTAGCCTTCGCATCAATGGCAGTCAATAATGAAGAAATGTCCGGGACCACAAGGTACTGTGGCACCACACATTTGTTTAATTCTCGCAGGTCCACAACTAATCTATAGACAGGTGATGCATTGGGATCAGTTCTTTTAAGAAAAGGAAGAACAGGTGAATTGCATATGTTTGAATCTGTCTCTATCACCACCCCTTGTGTGATGAGTTCATCGATAATTTTCAGCAACCCTACTTCAGCTTCAGGTGGAATTTTATATTGTCTAATCCGTGGCAGCACCACTCCTTCCTTGAGGGTGACCTGGTATGGTGTAATGTTCATGAAACCTACGTCAGTCGGGCCTTGTGCCCATAGGTGCTGTGGTACATTTTGAAGCCTGATGTCAATATCTTTCATAACAAAATGTCCCTTGAAATCACGTAAATACAGTCGCACTCCTTCTGGCGAGCAACAGATAATTGCCCCCAGTTCCTTTAACGTTTTTATGCCGAGTAAGTTTTCTGGACATGATTTAGTAAGCAGTAAGTCTGTTGTATGTATTAGTGGACCAACTCCTAAAGAGACTGGTTCTGAAACCTCATTGATAATAGGCTTTCCTGAAAAACCCAGGGATATACTCTTTGAGCCCGAGAGGGGTGCCCCTGGAACCTCAGAATGACTGATGGTAGTTCTACTTGCCCCAGTGTCAATCAAAAACTTTTTATTCTTTCCTAGCAAACGTGCATGCACATAGGGACCCGCTTGGTCCACAGGAACTGGAATAAGGGGCAAGTCGAATTCCCTCTCTGGGCTTCTTCACGAATATGCTTGGTATTCTGGATAGTTAGTCTGAGCGTGCTCATACATTTGTGTTGTGGCGTGGGCTGGTGCAGGTGCATGGACAGGCGGCGGCGGTGGAAATGTATCTGATGTCTGATGTGTGTTATTTTCTTTGGGAGGATAAGGACGTGGCTTTGTTTTACCTATCGCTATATTGTGTTTCAGGACCGCACATTCATTTACGAAGTGGCCTGGCTTCTTGCAATAATTACAGGTCCCATTATTTTGTTTCGTGCTATTCTTGTTCGTGTTTGTGTTTGCCGGGGTCGATTGGGCCACCAGCATCTTCATCTTTGTGTCTCTCATGCGTCTCTTGTCCTGGTCGTGTTCTTCTCTAATTCTGTTCTGGTGGTATTGTAACATCTGTAACATTTGTGAAGGGCTGTTTGCTTGCCAAGTACTCTCAACCTTCAGTACCCTATACTTCACTTCTGGTAGGGAATTTGCTACTAGTTTGCTCACGAAAAGATGGGGATATGAATCACTACCGGGCTTAAGACCACTATTGATAGTGAAACATTTCTCAAACCTAGAGTAAAAATCGCTAGTGTCCTCGTCTGGTTTCTGTTTACAGGCTCAAATAGCATCCCAGTCTTCTTTCTTGGTAATTAGTAATCTGGGCAAAACTTGTACAAGGAGTTCAGGTAGGTCTTTAGCTCGGGGACCCAGACCAACCCCCGGGCCTCTTCCCTCTTCCTCTCTTTCCAACAGATCCCAGCTGAGCCTTTTCTCTCCCACCTCCCAGTCCTGTCCTTTCAGCTTCTCGTAAATACCAGCAGGCAATAGTACTTTTAATAACTTTAGAATGTCAGCATATGTATATTCTCCTAAGCGAATAATGTCCTTTAGTTCTCGGTGAAAACCCCCCGGGTCTTTATCATGGGATGGTAACATTTTTTTCATTTCCAGTATCTCTAATTTCGACAAGGGGGTGTAGACATACACCCGTTGTAGTTCATTGTTTGCATCCTTTACAGGATGAACCTCTCGTAGGGGGTTCAGCTTGTCGTATGACTGTCCCTTAACCTGGGGTGGAGCGGGAAGCAGGGATCTAGTCACGTATATTATATACTTGTGTCGCTGATCCAGAATGACATTAATCAGTTCAGTACCCATGTTCATCCACCTGTCTAGTATTATGTCGTCCAGCAACTTATATAATAGACCAGGACCAGAATATTGACTCTCATATAACGTGATCAAATGTTGGACCATGTAAACACCAGCTATGCGCTGTTCGTTTGGTGGGAGGCTCAAGAACGTTTGGGCTACGATATCATTATTATATATATCATATTGGGATATCCACAGGGTGGCCGATCGTGCTAATTCATTTTCGGTCGGGGTGAGGGGCTGATCGTTACCTAGCCATTTATTCACCGCTTTTTCGGTGATCTGGAACAAACTTTCAAGGGAATAACTTTCTTTTATGGCAGTTCCCTGTTTACGGTGATTGAGGCCCTTGGGCCCACATAATGTATTCTGTCTTTGTCCCCTGCTTCGTCATCAGATGATAACTCAGCTTTTTCGTTCGGGCCTTCTTCGTGTGATGCTATTATTGCCTTTCGAATTTTGGTCAACATGTTGTCTGTCTGGCCTGATTTATCATGCTGACCGGCATCTATGCGATCACTCCAACCAATATAACAACGGTCTACGTCCCCGTCGCCTTCGTCTTTTTCCCTGATCAGACAATTAATTAGGAAGCGAAGGATATAGTTCTTAATAATTACCTTTCTATTTTGTACAGCTTCTGCTATACACTCAGGACCTTCCCCTGTTTTTATGAATGTGTACATTTTCTTTAGATGTTTATCCATATCTGGTAATTTTTCCAAATCTGCGACTGCTCGTCTAAGCCGTAGTGAAAACACGAGCATTCTGCCCTTTCCTGGATCTGGGTCATATATACATTCGGAGATGTCTACTTTTACTGTCGGCCCCCCTCCTGATGTTGCCCCGGATCCTCCCTCCCCGCCGTCCTCGAGCTCCTGGAGTTGTTCTTGCGTTGGGGGTGCAGGGAAAAATCCGTCCACGTATGCTGGTGGGGATTCCTCTAGGTAGGTGTTAATGAACGTTTCGGATGCTGTTTGTTTTATTTTTTGGGGTACTTGCGGTGGCACTCTAACTGGTCTTTCTACTGGGGCCACTTTTGCTAGTTCCTCTGAAAGGACGGGATAAATACCAGCAACGACAGTATTTCTTTCTCTTTCAGCCTGCTCTCTTTTTACCCGCTCCCCTTCTTCCTGTAATTTCTCTTCTTTGGCTTTTTCGGACTCCTGTCTACTTCTCTCTGCTTTGTGGAACTCTTTCTCTGTTCTTCTATGTGACTCCTTGCGCCATAACTCAATGGCATCCTTCTGAGCAGGTCTAGATTTTCTCTTCCATATCTCCTCCTCTACCTTCATAATGCATTCCGCATCCCACGTTCCCGTAATGGGCCATCTATACTTTGTCTCTAAATCCTTCGTGTAATCCACCCATAGTTCTAAAAACAACACGGCATCTAAACCATGCTTACAGTACATGAAATGTCCAGGTGTGTCTCTAGGCAGAATGTTAACTGGTTCCTCTAGTACACCTTTCCTGGTACATATCTTACGCAGTTTTGAAAATAACGGCATGTTGGAATGTAACCGAAAACAAAAAATCACAATGAACAAAAAACAAAAATCACAATAAAACAAACTTACATAAAAACCTGACACATTCAAACCTAACTGAACCTTACTAAGACAATAACATTCATACAGTTATATCGGTGCACCTGAAAACTTGGAATTTAATTCTTGAAACATTAATTCTTGAATGCATGCTCTTGAACATACCGGTCTCACAAGTGAGACACGTCTTTACCGTGTTCATTAAATGAACCTGTCATTATTGCAACCCCCATGAGAAACTCACCGGGAAGCAGAACTTGAACTTGAAGGCCTCGGACACTTGACGCTGCGCAGAGAATGGCGTATCTTAGGTGGATCTCTAGAAACCTCGGACACAGCTCTCTCGCAGGGTGGGCTCTGGGTCGGGACGATCCGCAATCCTCACCGCCTCGTATGGATGCCTGGTCGCAGTCCGTCTCCTTCGTTGGCCTGAGGGAGTTGGCGGGAAAACCCGCGACGTGTACACTCGAAGTCCGTCACGGCTGTGGAAGGGGGCAAAACTGGACCTTCATCTCCGGCGCATGGGGAAGGAGATTTGTCCCTGTTCGGGCGCCATTAATGTCGTAAATAATATATTACGCGTTCGGAATTTCTATATCTCAATATGATCATGCATGAAGCAAGAGGCTGAGTCCGTGGTATCAGGTTCAAAAAGGGCTTTATTCAAATAACTCGAGTTATAGGGAGAATAGTTCCATCACCACAAGGGATCAGGACCAGGACTCTCAAAATATATTCTCAAACTTTATTCACAGAGTACAGTATATATATGTTTGTAATAATATACGTAAGCAGGAGTGCTTCAGGCGGAGCAAGAGAGAATGAGATAAGAGCATGGGGGTGTGTGAGTAGGCGTGAAGGTGGGCGTCCACTTGATGATAATAGGTAAGTGTCATAGGTGGGTGGATGCCTAGAGGGGGTTGCGTGATCAGCTGGAACTTTACTGGAACTTTGCCTTACTTGTGCTCAACTCGAGCATGACGTGTAACTGACGTGTGAAAGGGTTGCTATGCAACCGGGGAGTCTGGAGTCTGGAAATGAGGCCTTCAGTGTCAGGGCGTCCAGCACATCTTGTATTATCTGATATCTAAAGTCTGGAGCAGAGACTGATTCGTGACATAGGTTGCCCATCACCAAGGGCCAATGTGGCATTTATTTCTTCATTTACTGCTAAAGTCTTACATGGGGGCTATGGGCTTTTCACTGACGTGAGCTTTGTAATCGCACAAAAAAGAGACAGAAAGGCTAGGCTTTCTCCTTTGCAGATGGGTCATGTTTATCCCTCCTTCTCCAGGCAGGAATGTGGTTTCGGTAGGAGTAAGCAGATAACGGTGCTCAATACTGTCTCGGCACCTCGGTCGGGGCCCCTTTGGCTGAGGCCCAAGTGTGCAAGGCCAAGGATACGCAGCTGCAGCTTTCAGAGCGTTCTGAGGCCTGAAACCTCTTTTCGGCTCTGGCTGAGCCACAATAATGGAAATGCGGGAAAACATGATGTAAAACGTGTAGGCCTCAGAGCAGATTTGTCGTTTCTCTCATGGGAGACTGGATTATGGCAGGCCACATTATAGCATACGCATCATGATAGACAGGCCATGGAGGGGAAATACATAGGTTACATGTATGTGCACATGAGTGGTGGGGAACACACGGGGACACATAGGCCTCATGATATTTTATTTTCCTCAATATGAGTAATTTGAGTGGTATTAGTATTCTGATATTTGAGAGTAGTAGCTAACAATTTTCCAGATCTATTACATAGCAAAAATTGATGAGACTTCTGAGCGTGCAGTCCAAGATGAGCTCTTTTGGTAACTATGGGATTAAAAGAGTATTTTAAATGTTTAATGTCCTGCAAGAGAGAATTGTCACTAGTATGTCTATATAATTCCTCTTTTTGTTTACTATCATCTCCCAAAGATTGAAGAGATCTTCTAATATCACTATTTCTTTTGCCCACTTTTTAATAATGTGACCTCTTATAGTACACTTAAATGCATCCCATAGTATTATCGGAGAATACTCTGATAATTTTCTTTAAAGAAACCAACAATCGCATCATTAAGTTCCTTGTCCTCAGCATCATCCTCCAAGATTTCTGTGTTTAGACACCAATTACAGGGTCCTTTTGAATCTATAAGGTTAAGGATGGTTAACAAAACTGCAGCATGATCAGAGTCAACTATTGGATGAATCATGACATTCGTTGTATGTTTTACAAGAGAAGCGTCAACAAGGAGATAATCGGTACGAGAGAAACTGGAATGAGGGGAGGAGAAAAAAGTGAAGTTATGTAATCTCCAAGCATCCAAGAGTTGATGTAACAAATACATACTAAGCAAGTGTTTATGTGATCTAGGGGGTCAAAATTTTAAAGCAGAGTGCCTATCCAAAGTAGGATCGAGAGGAAAATTGATGTGTCCTCCAACAATTGTTTTTGAATTTTGTGGAATGTCAGCAAGTTTTATTTTATTCCAGGCCAAAAATTTGGGTCATCTATATTTGGGGCATATAGATTCATAATATATAGATCTTCCGAACCATTAGTACGTTTTGTAAGTAACCATCTCCCGTTGGTATCATGTTCAGCTGCAAATATAGATAAGCCAGATTTTTTAGAGATAAGAGTAATAACCCCGTTCTTCTTCCCAGAAGCTTCAGAGCATGTGACTTCTAACACCCAATCTTTTCTCATAAGAAGGGCTTCCCTAAAACCTATCTAAGTCTCCTGAAGTAGGACCAAATCACCAGACACTCTTGCAACAATCTAGAATCTTGGCTCTCTTAACTGGGTGATTCAAACCCTTAAAATTAAGGGAAACTACATTTATACTGGGCATTCATATATGTAGTTTACAAACAGCAGGTACTTCTGATAAAGAAGTTCAATGACAGTTAAAAAAATGCTTAAAGAACCGAGGAAGTGAGGCAGATGTCCAAATATTAAGGTGTGGATAAAGAGGAGGAATAAAGAAGAGGTAAAAGAAAAGAGGGTTCAAACGCACTCCAGAAATGTCTGGAGCAACATCGAAGCCCAGTCGCACCAGGTGATGCCTATAAGAGACATATTGCATGAGGAATCAATGTGGACGAGCAGCATCAGAGGCTACTATCAACAGCGTAGACAGCTCAAACATAAATAATCCACAGAGCAGCAGAGCAAATGTTGGCATCATAAATGCATAACCATAGCAAATGCATAAAAAGGGTGTAGCACTAGATCGTTGCTAACTAAATCAATCTGACACAAAGAGAACGTCTGCAAGAAGATGTCATTTCATAAGCGAACAAGTCATAACTGTAATAGCATATAAATCCAGCTTATCAATATTTCATCCCATTTATAAAGAACACTCAGGTAAATTCAAATGTTATACCTACAATATAATTATTACATGGCTATACAATATAAAGTAATAATAAATTATGAGCATAACATTCTAAAGATGCATCTCATAAAGACATAACATTAATTGTGGCACTGGAGGCAAAGCAAAATAAATATATAAAATATATTAAGAGACCATTAGGAAATGATATAGATTTCCATTGGAGATCAGTGAAGCTATTAAATAATAAATAGCATATAGACAAACTTCTATATAGAAAGGATCAAAGATAACGGAAAAGGAGTAGAACACTTATCTATAGCCAAGAGGCTATGAGAAAAAGAGGTGCAAGATTTATAAGGAAGTAAATTCATAAGCAGCAAGATTCAACTAAAACTATATAGTTTAAAAAGACCACATCAGATAGGTCTACCATCTTTATATAGGCAATTCGTAAAGAAGTGCATTCCCAAAGTGACATAAATACAACTTAGGTATTGCATAGTGCTGTATAAAATATCAAACATCAAAATCAGGCTGGTTCAGAATATAACGTACTTCAGCACAGAGAATGCAAAATGTATTAGAGCCTCAATATCAAGCGAAATCACAACAGACTCTGCTGTAAAATATACAGTAAGAGCAACCTAGAATAATTAGAACAAGTTATATAAAATCTTGCAACTATAGAATATACAAAGACAGAGCCAAAAACAATAGAGCAACAACAGGAAATTGTCATCAAGGAAAAATAAGAAGCAGGTCAGGTCGATCTATATGGATGACTAGGAGCGTGAAGTACCAGGTAGAGAGACCGAGTCCATCTGTGATTCAGAGTGCTTATCCAGGAAAGTGGAGAGATCTGCAGGTTCATAAAAGATCTGTGAATGACCTTTGAAAATTATCCAGAATCTAGAGAAAGACAATGTAATGCCCATATCAGTAAACCTTTTGCAAAGATTGAGGAAGCCTTTGCGGCGGATTACGGTGTCTCTGGCAATGTCTTGCAAAATTGAAATTTGTAGTCTTCCTATTGAATCGTCGTAATATTCCTCATTTCAGCTAGGATTTGATCTCTGTGTTGATGTCACAAAGGTTTAAAAATCAACGGTCGTGGAGATCGGACGCATTTCTGGGTTTAAAAGTTGGAACTCTGTGAGCTTGTTCTATTTCAAAGTCTTTTGTGAAAGAGAGTTGCAGGACATTTGGAATCCAAGTAAGCAAGAAGTCAATTAATGAAGGAGCAGAACTTTCACGCCCCTTCGGTATTCCAAAAATACGAAGATTAGTTCTATGATTACAATCTTCCTATTCTGTTAAGTCTCTCTTTAAAGATGTGATGGAACGTTCCAGATATTGGATGCATTTTGCTTGCTTACTTGTATAATCTTCCACATTGCTTATTCTTGTCTCAGGCTTAGAAAGATGTAATGAGAGATCTTTAAAGTTGTTACAAATCCCTGCCACCTCCACCTGTTGAAGATCTTTATTGGTTTTGGTACTTTAAGCTATATCGTGCACTGTGTTGAGCTTGAGTATAATAGCTTCCAAAGTTGAGGCAGAGTCAGGACTACCTTAAACCGGCGAATCCGGAATAGGTGAACAGTGTTTGCAGCGTTTCAGGTTCTCTATGGAATCTCTGTCTTCAATATTACCACACGTACCTTCTGCCATTGGGAATGTGCGTAATAACCAGAATCAGGTAGTTTTAGTATGAAGTGAGGAGAACAGGCATGGCTATATGGATAAGCCACTGATATCAGGATGAATAATAAACCAGCACTCCTGAAGAGAATGTGGTAAAAATCAAGGACTGAATTTTGACTCATTAAACAGACTAGAGCCCATCAGCAGGGATTGCACAAGACAATTAGGTTTCTGTCAGCAGCCGCCTTTTTGTAGTTTGCAGAGATTAAATAAACAGTATTGATTGATAAGATTTTGAGACCTGAGGTCTATTGATCGAAAATTAATTCACACAATACCTTGTTCAAGAAGAGAAATAAACCTCTATCAAGAGCTTAGAAGCTGACTACAGTTCTCACTTGCCATGCCATGACGTAACTGCAATCGTGAACGTCATTCCAGAGCACTGTCGTGGTCGAAATACCTCACATATAGTAGTCAGCCAGCACTAAATGATGTCCCATTAATAAGACTGGAACCTTTCAGCAAGGATTGTAGACCACATTAAGGTTCATGTCAGTGGCCGTCATTTTGAAGCCTCCAATAGTGAAAGGAAGAGTCACTTTCAGCACAATAAATATGAGCTCGAAAACCTGCGGTCTGTCGATTAAGATTAATGTACAGAGTGAGCAGTAATCTGCAAGAGGGATTCAGCAGTTGGCTCCAGCTCTTACAAGTCGTGCTATGACGTAGCTGCAGCAACGGCCACCATCTCAGGGCACTACCAAAGTTGAAATATCTCACATTCAGCGGCCGCTAGGGAAACGGTTTAGAGCACGAATAAAAAGATATTTAGTGCTCACTGACTGGTCCGCCGCTCTCCGCCGTCCAGAGGTGTACAAAAAAATCACCCTCAAAGCATATTAATTGAGCTCAGGCGCGCAACACCCATTGGGCTCACCGAGCTTCAGCCCCCCCCCCAACCCCCCCCCTCATGTGTGTCAGCCCGGCTGAGAAAGCCTCGCGGGCTGGCGTCCTAATTGCAGCCGGACCCGAGTACTTCACAGGTCTTTAAAAGACCATTTACTCGTTAACCCCTTCCATGCTGCGCAAATTCCGCCGCTGTGCTGACGGTTTCTTGCGCGGGCGTGGTCATGACGGAACGGTTCCGTCATGAGCACAGCTCAACCGTGGCTCATGACGGAACCGTTCCGTCATGAGCACCGAAGGGGTTAATGAGGCTTTTGTTGTGTTTTCACCCCTTTTTACAGGCACTCTGACTATGGCTGGAAGACTTAGCCCCCCCCCCCCCCGAAATCTTCTTCAGCCCCCCCGAAATCTTCTTCAGCCCCCCCGAAATTTGTCTCTCGTTGCCCGCCTGATTGAGCTTCCACACCGGCAATGTTACGGAGCTCAAGGAAAGGCAGCCATCGTCGCTGCGCATCAAACCATGCCCCCTCGTCAAGCCACGCCCCCTCCATCCTTGATATGTTCTTAAAGAATCATTGTTAAACTGGCGAATAGAAAATAATCCTAAGTAGGCCCCTCGAAGGTTTTAAAAAAAAGCTAAAACTTCATGATCACCTTGAAGAAATGTATAAATATTATGAATCAGTATAATGTTGACAATATATATCCGCGCGCAAAAGCAGATTACTGTTATACATATATTTTTTACCAAAAGCACTAAAGCTACTAAACCTTAGAAAACTTTATACAAACCACTCTCCTACTGAGTGATTAGTCGCTATTTTATGTCAGTATTGGGAGCTGGCATGATGTGTGTTCAAAGTCCATTGATAGGGTTACCACATTTAGAGAGAAAAAAGGTGCTGACCGTTTATTTATAAAGCTGCTTATTTATACAGCTGAAAATGGCTGCATGCCACTAGGATGACTTGCAGTTAGACACAGACATTTTCAATCTTTAGCACTAAGCCTATTGGGAAATATAGGCCCTATTAATAATCAGATATATCTGCCTGTGAGGCTTAAAATCACCTGGAACTCAAGGGGTCAGTTAACAACTATGCATTTATTTGATTTTTTCCCCTCCATTAGTACTGCAACAGTATTTGTGGATTCGATGCTACCCCATGCTATGTTTTCACATCCCATATTAAGTCATTGTCAATTTAAAGCACTCCTGTTCCAAATTTCAGACTGATGCTGTATAACTGCTGGTCGTTACCAGTCTTGCCCCATAGCACTTACCTTTATGGATCATGGACTGCTTAGCCCTGCTTCTTCATTATTATATGCCCCACAAACGACCAGCTTCTTGATCATAGCCCAAAAGTTCTGCTCCTTTTTGATTGTCGCCCCGCAGTGCTAATACTTAATGATCATGGCCCCACTGTGCAGCTTCCTATAGATCAGTAATGCTAAAAGTACTGCCAGGGGGCTGTATGCGGCCCTCCGGACCTTTACATGTGCACTGGACTGATGTTTACTCGACTCAGCATTAACATAAACATTTTTTTAAATAAACAGCAAGCACTTATTTAAAGGTGAATTGCAATTAAGTAAAGGAAGAAATGGAGCCCTTAACTTTAGGAACACCTTCATTTTTAAATACTGCAAACATGTAAAAATATGATACAGTTCTGAATTTTTAAAAGTCTATTTCTTTAACCTGTAGAATTGTTTCACCTTAATAAATCAGATTATAGCAGTGCATTCAGAAGCATTTTTTTTAAAAAGTGATAGTTTTCAAACTTGAATTTAGAAACATTCATGCTCCCCCCCACCCTGATTGACAATGATGCCATTAGTGATTAAATCCAAACACAGGAGAAGGTTTTGCACAGCATGCATCCTGAAGTCATGTATTTTGAGGTCCTCTTATATGTGATATTGAAGAAAAAGGAGGGAAATTGAAATAAAACAGTTGCCCAGGATCACACAACTTGGTCAAGTGGGGAAGCTAGGATTCATCCCAGATCTGGTTCTGCAATGTGCAATTCAGTGCAGCAACGCTTTCCCTCCACCCACTTTATGCCCCCTCCCGGCCGCTGACATCAGTGTGGCGCTCGGTCACACCAAAGACCCAAACTTTTCGGCCCCAGGAAAATGTTTGTGAGTACCCATGTGTATAGATCATAGACACACCATGCTGTTTCTATTGCTCATACACGCATGGTGTTGTACCTTGTTGATCAATACCTAGAAGGCTGCGCCCTGTTGATCACAGCCCTCACAGAGCTGCTTCCTATTGAGCATGACCAGCAGTCCTGCTTCTTATTGATCATGGCCCACAGTGCTGCTTTCTATTGGTCATGACCTTACAGTGCTGCCCTTTATTGAGCTTTGCCCCACAATGCTGGCTCTCATTGGCCTTTACCTCACAGTGCCGTGTTATATCCTGCCTATGTATTAATGTTTCTCCAACGTTACCTGGCTCCTAGCTGACCAGCCAGTGTAAGTGTTCTGAGTGGAATGTTGGTGTGGTGGAGATGATTGGAATGTTTGGGTGCCTGTGGGGTGAGGTGTGACAATTGAAGATGGGCTGAGCAGCAGGCAGGCTGCTCCTGGTGGGACTGCTTTACATGGATGCTAAGCTGTAACCAGGATTTAATCAAGAATCTACAAACTAGTCTTCGGCTACCTGTCTTGCATCTCAACATAATTTTGTCGAGGATCTGGAGACAGACTCATGCGTACAACTGGCCTTAAGGAAGATCAAGAGAAAAGGAACAGAAGAATGCACTCCTGAAGATGTTTAAAAAGGCTACTGAAGCTTACATTTAAAAGTACACTAAACTGGATCTAAAAGAGGGTCATACAGAAGAAACTACAGGAACCAAAACCATAAAGCAATTTTAAAGAAACTTAAAACAATTCATAGCAACTAAAGACAGAGTGCCCGGCAGCCTTTCAGCCCCACCACTGACCTCTACATCGGTCAGCCCCAGCCAGGGCATGTGGCTTCTTACATCCTATGACCAGTTACAAGTTATAATGTTCTGCATTAGACCAACGACGTGGTGTTTTGGTGCTAGGAGTCTGTTCAAGCTGTCTGTGAGTGCTTCCTGCATCGTTGTACATCTCTAAGCCCATGGATGTGTGTGGACAGCACTTCATTCATCATCTGGATATGCTTCAGGCAACCTGTCTGGATTTAGGTACAATCCTTGTGCTTCTGAGATAGGGCAGCATTGAGCAAAGTATTCTGTTTGTCTGGGTATATGTCTTCAGTTTTGCATCGCTTCTGTATCTCTATGATTATTTTTGTGATCGGCATGGAGGGCTATGCGTAAGTACATTGACGTGTTTTATTTTAGCCAGGCATTTTTGTATTTAAAGTTTATTGTGACCGTTACGCTGCACGGAACAGGCACATGGCTCCCTGGTTTGATTGCCTGTGTTCATCCACGATGATCTCCAAATCTTCATCTGTGATAATGCACTGTTCCACCGCACCAATACTGGCTGTGCGGCACTGTTTGGTGCAGGCAAGCACCGTGAGCCAGACTGCATATAGTTTGACTGCGTGCCACCATCTTTGAAGGGGGCATTCCATACGAATGAAATACGGCCAGAGCTGTTCCGGCATTTTTCTTCTTTGTAAGGAACTTCTCAATGCATCACCGTGTCGGCAGCATAAACAAAGTTACGATATGGGGTAATGCTACAGACTTCATGGTTCTTTTTTTGTACTGTGGTTTTGGTATATGAAAGGAGCATTTTGGGCCCAATCTCATGGTCTCAATGTTCCATGATGGGGAATTTAAGTACATCAGGCATACGTCGGATTTTGCAGCGTGTACAGTGAGTATTGTCTTATCCAGTGTAAGTGAGATGTTCCTTAGCTGTGGCAGTATCCTGTGTTTGCGCCCATGAGGTTGTTCCTCCTCATTTAAACTGTATGTTTTCCAGTAAACATTATGTCGCATTATGTTATTTTTTGTAGGATATGTTCCTCAATGTGTTCAGTTCAAATTTACTGCCGACATTTTTAATAGCTCTTATCTTGTTATTCGGATTATTACATTGCTTGTTTATGTTATGTAGGATGTTGTTTTCCCTTTCAGGTTGTCACTCCCAAATCTGGTTAAATGCCCAAGGCTCTGCTCATTACACTCAATGTTCCATTGGAAGTCACAAACTATTCTCATTGTCTGCAGCATGCTGATTGTGCTATGTATTAGTGACTGCATAGTCATGTCTGGGTGTGCTTTCTTTACTAGTGCATTTTATGTTAGCATGTGTACTGCTGTGATAGCTGTGCAGGTTTACGTATGGTTGTTATATTTAATTTGCGGTCTTGATGTCATTTCTCCCGGAGCATAACTGTCATTTACGTTGGGGCTCCGCTTAGTAGTTTTAGTGCAGCAGTTTTCACGCTTTACACTACGTTAGTATGTTGACGTTTAAGATGAAATCCTATGCTACATTGTTTCTTTGAACTTTACAAATCCCTCACACAGGGGATTGCGTTATGGGTAGGTATGCCATAGAGGGTATGTGTACCCTTACATGAGGGACTGGAATGGGTTTTAGTCCCATTTCTACGCTGTACATGACAATCCCTTTCATGAGGGATGTCAATAAGGGTTTTTCGTCCCACTTTAATTATTTTCTGACCCTTACATGAGGGGTGGATTATTGGGTGTCAGTCCCATTCACACGATTTGCAGTCAAAAGCCTTAGTCAAGGGACATTTTCATGGGTTTACAATCCCATTTCTGCAAGTTCTTGACCCTTTCATGAGGGGTGTCTAGATGGGTTTTAATCCCAGTTTCACAGTTTACATTTCTATTCCTTAAATGAGGAATCCCTGGATTGAGTACAGTTCTCCTGTGTTTTCACTTTTCGTTTATTCCCCTTGTATTAGGGATTGAGATTTCGGGATGCGTGTCACCCGTTGCTACACGTAACGATTTTCTGCCCTGATTTATGGTCGGGTGTTTCAAACCCATGTCTTCTGTGCCTTTCTGATATAGTTTCTCATTCAGTGTTTTTGTGTTTGACTTAGAATGCTGTCTAGTTTCTTGTGACATTTTTTTGCAAAGATTGTTTCTACATTTTAATATGTTTTTATAATGGGGAGAATGGGTGATATTTCTTGTGTATCTATGTATTCATCCTCTGTTTTCTTAATTGTTCAGTCCCTCTTGATATTTTACCTTGCATCTCTGGAATCTGAACTATATTCTTTATATGTATATATTTGTGTATAGTTGTTCCCACTTAGTAATTTTGATTTTATCTTCCGTTTAAAAGGGAGAGTATATGTATTATCCTGCTGCCTACGCATTAATGTTTCTCCTATGTTACCTGACTCCTAGCTGCTCAGCCGGTGTGAGTGTTTTGAGTGGAACGTTGGTGTGATGGAGATGATTGGAATGTTTGGGTGCCTGTGGGGTGAGGTGTGACAGCTGAAAATGGGTTGAGCAGCAGGCAGGCTGCTCCTGGTGGGGGTGTTTTACATGGATGCTAACCTGTAACCAAGACTTAATAAAGATTCTACAAACTACTCTTTGGCTACCTGCCTTACATCACAACATATTGCTTCTTATTGGTCATAGTCCACAGTAGTGATTCCTATTGGTCATGGTCCCACAATGATGTCTCCTATTGGTCATAGCCACACAGTGCTGCTTCCTATTGGTCATGGCCCAATAATGCTGCTAACAACTCAGAGGGCTCCTCTATAAATCATATCCTAGGTAGCTCTGCTCCTGATTAAACTTTCTCAACAGTGCTAATTGATCATACCTCTAGAATGTTACTCCTTATAAATCATTCACTCACAGCACTATTCCTTATTATTCATGGTTTACTGTACTGTGTCGCCTCATATGAGTTATTGCCCCTACATATCAGCTGTTACATAGCCACTCTTATATGGTCATATGGTCTTTTTTATTGTTTCTGATACAATGTGGGGAAGACTAGAAAGGTTAGCTTTTAGTTCAATTAGAAAAAGTTGAGTTGTATTTACATGTTTTCTATATATGGCTTCTATTGGAAGACTTTAGCGTGTGTAACCAATCAGAATCTGTTAACCACTGTTATGATGTAAGAAACTTGACGCGCTATTCACCTCGTCAAATCATAGATACGTTGACCTTCTACCACATTGTCTATTTGATGTCACTCAGGATCACTCAGTGAATAGCGTCCAAGTAATTCAACATATGGTTCTCATTGAGAGCCACTAGTGTGAATACTAGATTTTTAAATTTAGTAATTCACCGCTATGACCCAGCTGCAGCTAGAAAAATAAGCTGTTTTCCACTGTGATAACGTCAAGGGATTCTATGCCGCTCTGGCGGGCCCCTCTAAAAGCCTGTAAGGGTAACCTAGGCTCTCTTCTGTGTTGGGGAGTAGAGAGCACAGCTTTGTGGGGGGAAGAGCGAAGGCACTGAGGATGGTGGGAGTGGGTGGCAGGTAGCCAGGTATTTTTTCAAAATTTGGGACAAGAAGTACAGGCCCTATTATATATGGCCCCTCCATTACTCCCCTGCCCCAGCGAAGTAACTGATATCAGGGGAAAATGATTGGGGGGGCATGGATAACATACATTTCTAGATGGCAAAAAGTGAATATCAGGGATCATAGTCAACAAAAGCTTTGCTTGTGTTGTCTATTTGATGTCTGTCTGAATCGAGCACTTCAATGGAAAAACATCCCCCTTTGTCATTATTAATCATCAATAAATCTGTTTGTTAGTTGGTGACATACTGCTCTTTGGGCACTCTGGGACAGCAGGTTACAACTTCCTGGCGATTTCTTTGTCGCATTTCGAAATGTGTATCACATTCATTCAGATAAGTCTGGTGTATTGACTTTTGGCTTTCACAGAACTACATTTCTGTGGTTTTCCATGCAGTATTTGAAACTATTCCCAGTTACGTAAGAATATCTGAAAAAGGGCGAATGATTCTGGTTTTAAATGAATTCTTTCGGTGAACTCTCATATTTGGAGGAAGTCAACTCTGTAGTTTGTGTTCCAGATTGTGTTCATTCCAGCTCCCTTTGCTTGTTTGCTGATCCATGTCAGTTCACGCTGTCAGGACAAAAGCATCTCACAGCCTGTTCCAAGCAGGAGAGCTTTGGAATTGATGATTAACATTTCACAATCTGAGGCCATATTACACAAGGTGCCCTGGGAGCGCAACGTGTTTGCACCTGTTTTGGTATTACAGAAGGGGCCGCAGACACTTCTGAAATACTTAAAGCGCTGGCGCACATACAGCGCCAGCGCTTTCTCAAGAGGTTGTTCCCTCATTTGCTTGGGGTCACACCCCTGATGCAAATGAGTGAATCCCTTTGTATCTGCACCCATGCCCTATCACAGATGCAGACGCAGAGGCAAAGAAGCTGTCTGGAGGCGCAGTGATAGTGTGCCACCTAAAAGGTGGCACACTGTCAATGCGCCTCTTGATAGCAGACCTCTGGAGGAGAAAAGGGGGTCCTCCCAGACATACTCTTGCAGGTGGGTGCAGTCACTGTCTGCACCCGCGTGCCAAGGGATCTCTAATCCAATGCCAATGGTAGTGCTGGCCTCAACCCTACGTTTCAGCACATCTCAGAATTTCAGGCTGAAAGAAACCATGGACTCTCATTTACAGAACAAACTCTAGTGTCCCCACAGTCGGGCTAACCAGGGAATCCCTGGCAAGAGCTGACAAATACACCCAATCCCTTCCTTGCAGGAATTGCTGCAAGGCTTGGGAACAAAATGCGGAATAACAGAGCCGAAAGCTGCACCGTGCACAAGGTGTAGGTGTACGTGCTCTGAGCTCATGTATACTTGTGTACTGTGGAGGACCATTTTCACACCTATAGGACTTTCCACATTACTTGGTCCTCCTGCCCTGCATCCTCGTGTAATTATCCCATGCCAGCCCTTTTCTCCTAATTGCTCTTGTCACGCTATTGCCAGTGCCATCATGACACTGTGCTCAGGTCACAGCCCTTGTCCCTCTATCACTGTACCTGCGCATTATGCACATGACAGTAGAAAAGCCCCAAATTCTGTGCCAGGGTCCCAATGTGCTTGTGTGTCTGTCACTTAAGCAGTCAGTATACCATAGTATAACATTAAAACAGGCCCTGTCTTCATTCCCCTAAGTTAGCACTGATGCCAAAAACATGGATTGATTTACGAACAATGTTATGTTAAAAATTTTAAGGCAGTGCATTCAGCAATTTAGTTCCTGACTTATTTCACCTGCTTTAATGACAATTGCATTCCCCAAGAGATAGCAAGTTTATAATGTTATTGTTTATCTGTATTTTTTTCTGTGCATACTTTGAGCCATGCCACGTGTTAATGAGGGGCTTTGATTGAGCACATGTGCGCTAAGGCTTAAGCCAAACAAAGTGCCTGGCAGTGGGTTGGCTTCTCTGCAGAACATACAGAACAATGTTTGTGCATTCCATTTGCAACTGAAATACTGTGGAAAAGATTGTGAAGGGGGTACTCAGATGTCAAAATATTTGTAAGGCATAAGTACTAGAAAATAAAGTGCTTACATTTGAGGGAGCGCAGTGTATGTTTGGGGGCAGTGTAGTGAGGGAGATGCAAGAAGGAAGTGCATTTGGCAAAGAGTGAAAAGAGGGTGCTGAAGAGGAAAGAGAGGTGGTAGAAGATGTGCAAATGGACAAGATATGGAGAATAAGAGGATACATATCTAACATAAAGCGCACATAACATTAGGCCAAAACTCCTTCCAGAGGTCTCAATGCTATTTACTTCACAGACTTACAATTTCAGAATTGAAACATTTCCAATGTTAATTATTTATAACAAATCCTTGTTGTTACTAATTTATCTTAAACAGCTAACAACCATTGACAACGCCAATCATACTGAGAGTTTTAGGTGTATGTCAGTTATTGTGTCATTTATCTGGATGCAATTACATCTCAGAGAGAAGCCAAAATACCAGTCAGGTGGCACACTATGGGAATCACAAAAATGGATTTGATATGTTCCTTTATAGGGAACCCCCCACTTGACCTGTCTGCACAAATTTCTATATAACTGGTTGCAGACAGCAGCTTTGGGTGCTTCCCGAAGCCTGGTTAGAGCATTGATTTCCAAAGTTAATGATGCATGCATTAATGCAGTAAGTTACGGGGCAGTTTTTAATGTGTTTAACATTTCAAGACTACATGTTCCCACTGCGTTTTAAGCCTTGCTTTATCGCTACATTAATTTGCTTTAAAATGCACCATTTGCCAATCTTTTTTTCATTTTTTTTCTCCGGAGAGGAACCCACCCTGGACCCCAGGTTTGTCCATTAGATTTGTTTGTGTTGCTTTCTACATAAAAGTCATGCCCAACGTTTACGCCTCACTACTTTCAAATATCACCAGCCGCCACTGTGCAAGGGTACATTTAATAGTTACAAGTCAGCATCCTGTGCTCATCTTAAGACATTGATTCCAACTATCCCTCAATTGCTTCTCTTCATTCCAAAATTTGATGCAAAGTTATTATTAAAAGATGCCTCATTCCCGTTGGTGCAACGGTTTGGTGCTTCAGGGTTTATGCTATGGATGCCAGACAGCAACTTATTTTGTATGAGGTGCCTCTCCCTTGGAGACTAACATCTGTGGCAACTGAGAAGCAGATTTCTGCACTTATGTGCTTTTGGAAGTAGTGTTTATTTAAAAATTATCGCATACTCCTGGATGTAGAGGCTGCCCGAGTACAGTGTGAATGAAGGCTACTATTATTTAGTGGCTTAATTGTCTCATTCTTTTAAATCTTCATAACAGATTTCTAAAGGCATAGCTAATATTTCTTTCACATCTAAGCAGTTTCATGGTGTTTAAATAAAACAAACAAAAATATATATATATTAGCCTACAAAGGTAGCTCTAAGAGCTTAAAGAAATTATTTCCATTAAAATGACATCCAGCAAATCTGACTTTTACCCAGTGCTTAATTTGTAAAAATTAATAGTGCCAATGACTCTAATAAGGAACGACGTACCAATAAAGGCAAAGATGAAATCATATCTCAACCAAACTTTTCACATTTTGACATTGGAGATATACCAGGAAGGGATATGGGTTCTGATGAATTTTTATAATAACACATTTGGCCCAAAGATGCACACAATCGTGGGGGAAGTCGACAAAGCTATTTTAGAGATTATGAGCAACAACAAGACCTCTAATGTTGACATCATATGGCTAGGTGACTTCAATATTCACCCTTGTAACTACAAAAATTTGCCAGTATGCGGGGTAGATGACATGAGGGGGAACCCTATATATCACTTCATACATAGCAAATACGGTAACGGTCTAAATAGGTTAATGGGCTCATTAAACCTAGAAATAATCTTTGATCCAGATCCTAAAACAGATAGCCTCCCGAGTTCCTTTTTACGAAATGGGGTGGAGGCCACGATAGATTGCATACTCATCACTTCTTCTTTAGCTGAGAGGGCCGTAAGGACATGTAACTCCTTCACGACATATAGTGACCATGCTATGGTTTCGATGGAGCTGAAGGTATTAACAGCTGAGGGACAACCTCGTAGAAATGCTGAAATGCCAATCGTGTCTTGGAAAACAGGATACAGCTTAAATTTGCCCACATTGATGCAACAAAGCTTGTCCCTGAACTTATATTAAACACACAAGATGACATCCAATTATGTCTAGACCCGGAAGCAGAGGCAGGGATAGTGGTCCCAGCCTTTTGTAATATCCTATTACAAATAACATTGGTCCTAACTAAAACTAAAACCTCAAATAGTGGGAAAGGTAGGGGCTGGTACAATTCCCCATGTACAAAAGCTAGAAAGGCACTGTTGTCTGCCTTAAAAGTTAAGCCTAGGAATTATGATCAAATAAGAACGCTCTGGGCTTCATATAAATTGGCAAGGAAAACAATCGGGGATGATCTATGGGCTGATTTGGAAAAGGCAGCCTGTTCTGGAAATAGCTGTGAATTCTGGAAATAGCTGTGAATTCTGGAAAATAGTCAGTGCCCCATACTTTAAAACCCCTTTTGACCCTACAACGGATGTAAATGTAGAGGAGGAGTCATGGGTCACTCATTATGAGAACATCTTCTCTTCAAATCCTGATACAAATAACCATCATGTGACTACCCAGGAAACGTCTTATGCACCAATATCATTCTCACTCAATGAAGTAAAGGTGGCAGTGAACTCGTGTAGTTCAGGAAAGGCTCCGTGACCGGACGGGGTTCCAATCGATTTCTTTCAAGCTAAGCCCGACCTGTGGATCCTACTTTTAACCAATGTCCTAAATAGCATAGCTTTGATAGGCCCTCCCCTTTCGTGGTCTTCAGGGGTTATTGTACCCATTCATTAAAAAGGGGATAGGGCCGTCCCTAAAAATTACAGACCAATATCCCTGCTGGATACAACATCAAAGCTTATGGGCCGTCTCCTCCTCTCTAGATTAGAGAGCTGGGCCACAGTAAATAAGATCTTCATCCAGGCCCAGTATGGCTTCCAGCAGGGGAGGGGTACTGTGGATCAATGCTTGAATTTAGCATTGACCATTGAAAAATACACCAGCATGAAAGATGGCAAATTATACATGGCGTTCATGGACCTGAGCGCGGCGTTCGACTGCGTGGTCCACGATAAATTATGGGACATAATGGAGATGATGGGGGTTGAACCCGCTATTTTAAATTTTATTAGGCAATCATACGTAAATGCTACGGCTTGAGTGCGTTACACTAAATCGGGAGATTGTACACGTCTTTTTAACATTTCCAAAGGAGTAAGAGAGGGCTGCGTACTAGCCCCATTTCTCTTCTCCCTATAGACAAATAGAGTGGAGAAGGCGCCCAAAGTGACTACCAGGGACGTTCCCCTCTACGAAAATCAAATTCTACCGATACTGTCCTATGCAGATGACGCGGTTTTAATTGCAAGAACGGGGATCGGGCTACAAAGGCTTATAACGGCGTATGTCTCTTTTATGGACTCATTAAAGCTAAAAGTAAATCAATTCAAGTCTTTTATAATTACAGCTGGGGGTACTAAAAGAGACAAAGTCCCGCATTTTAGCGCGGACGCAGGAAAAAATTGAGGTCGTAGACTCTTTCCCCTATTTGGGTATTCTTTTCGACAAAGATCTGTCATGGGCAAAACTGATGGAAGGAAGGAGGCTGGTGATGGAGAGGGGTATCACTGCTGTAAAATCCTTTGCAAATAAATTGGGTGCCAAACCCCTATAGCCAATAAAAAACATATACCAGGCTAGAGTAAAAACAGCTATGACCTATGGAGCCGGGGTCTGGGGTACGGTTGCATCTACACCACTAAAAATTATCGAAAATAAATTCTTTAAATCTGTAGTGGGCCTCCCTTTGTCCTTCACGAATGGAATCGTACACAGAATTGGCCCTTTCTTATATATCAGATCATATACAATTAGCCCCACTCCTCCTATGGCATTCTATTTGGAGGAGAGACACAGTACCTCTGACCCAAATGGTAATTAAGAGCTGCATAGAGATGGATAACTGGAAAAGATCCAATTGGCTAAGCTACGTAGAGACAGTTTTAAAAGAGATAGGCCTCCACGAACCTTTTAAAGATCCTCTGGTTTGTAAGAAGGTGTCCAAGCAGAAAGTCACTGCCATGTTTACGTTGATGGCGGAACACAAGCGTAGGGAACATTATAAAGAGAAACACGCAGCACTGGTTTATTAGAAGGACAAAACACTAACAGTGGAACCTTCACTTGAACAGCACCTAACCTTCTATAACTCTCCCTGTAATAACCCTATGTATGAGGGAAAATCGTGTGCACACTCAGTGGCACCCACTGTTACAATGCCTATTCCCTTAGGAATCAGAATATATAACAATAAACGAGAGGTGCACCACATAAAAGATTTGAGAACGGAGGAATCCTTTGTGATTATCGAATTTCTTCAAAAATCATTCCTTATATTCATTTTATTTTCATTTATATAATAATTCCAAAAGACATAAAAATCAGTTTGTGTGACTCTACAAACAGACCAGCCGACGCGTTTCGTCCTGAAACAGGACTTCTTCAGGGCTGTCAAACAATAAACAGAAAAATATATGCATATAAATAACATACATATACAAATACATATACATTTATAAGAACACTTATACATAAATATAAGCACCATAAAAGCACCAACAAGACAGAACGACATTGTTTCCTGGGAGATAGAGAGAGTAATTCCCAGTTCTGGAATATATTTAAACCTAATAGTAATTTTATTCCTACATTGAGAATTCACTTTAAACATTCTAAGCAGTGTATTGTATTTAATACGAATCCAACATCCTTTTGGGGGGCAAACAAACGAAAAACGTCTTACATTAAATGTTTGAGTGAGAAGATAAAAACAGATAGAATAAGCAAAAATAAAGACAAAAAATGGAAGTAAAAATGAAACAATAAGAGAAACAGGGGAGGAGAGACCTAACCTACCACTAAATCGTAGCGTAGATCATAGACGGATATGTCCTCGAAAATTTTCCCCAATCCTTAAGTTGGTCATATTAAAAGGCAAAATACCATTCAGTCAGCTCTAAAGTGGAAACACAGAAAAAATGGGGCACCTAGAGTCAGTCATGAGCCTCAGGTTACAACAGTAATGAAGACAAGTGCTGACACAACAACGTATATGTACCAGATAACCTGCGTGTAACTCACAAATGAGCGCCAAATCAAAGTGATCAATATCACAGCCGAGATCCAGTGGCTTATCGTCACAAGAGTTCCACAGTCACAGGAACCAGACACCCTCAGATGAAGGGGATGTTTATATTTAACATCGTCCCAAAGTTCTAAGAGGGAAGCGAAAAATATATATCTTAAATAAGAAAAGATAAATATCGAAGGTGATCTCAGTTTTCTTAAACTGCATCTAAATATATAATTTTAATTATAATCGATGATATGAAGATAGCGCTAGAGGGAGTTTTACACATAATAAATGGGACACGGAGCGAAGAAACGACATAAGTCGACAAGTAAAAGCAAGAACCAGAAAGAGTAAAGGGCTGCATTGAGTAGGTTGCACAATACACATGAGTGAGGCTAAGCCCTGCCTCCCAAGTCATAAGTGAAAACCCAACGCCCACATATAGTGAACAATATACGTTGATACAAAAGTACAGAGAGAGGGGGGGGCCCAAATACATAAGACTACGGAGCCTAATACGGCTCGAGCGAGCGGGACAGTTTGTGCTTCCAAGACTTACCGCAATATGTTTGTTGCAGATGAGCAAAGCACGGAAGAGTCTCCAACGGACAGATTCAAGGTCCGATATCCAGGCAAGTAACCTGACCCATTTACCCACGAACTTTAAGTAGTGCGTAAGGGGCCGGGATAAGCGAACCACATGGGTGGTTTCCATGGCAACCTATAAAGCCGGATCCTACTCATTCGTTGCGGCGGCCATATTAGCATTACCTATACTCTTATCAAAAAGTGTCTGATAAGCAATTGATATCAATTTATAAGCTCAAACTAGGAACGCACATATCGTTACAATGTATTATTATTTTATTAGGAGAGGACACTAGTAAGGCAGTCAAACTTTGTTGCAACCCATATGCCCGCGATCTTGGAATAGTACGTAAGGATATGGGAACCACATGATTGGTTTCCATGGCAATATATGTAGACAAAACCTGCTCGCACGTAACGGCAGCTATATCAAAATTACCTCTGTTTCTATAAGTGATATAATCAGCAAAAAACAATCGTTAGAAAAAGCAAACTCGAACCATACATCTCATAGAATTCCATTAAGTATTACAATTTATATTCAGAAAAATGATTATATCCCTCAGTGGGGAATATACTACGTTTTATCAAGATTCAAATTCCCACCTGGGAAGGCAGAGAGAATTGGAAATGGAAAGGCAAACACCATAATATGCATATAAATAAAAAACTATTTTTCAAAGCGCTTTTCAGAAAAAATTGTTAAATAGTCCCTCTCATAGGGAATCCTCCCTATCTCGAAGTAGTATTAAGATTCTAAGAGCATGAAGCCCCGCTATGAAGCCCTAGGGAGATCAATAGTAATAGGAAGGACTTAGCAAGTGTAGCAAACACTTAGATAGACTTAAGGCTGTTTAAATTGCAGGCTTCAAGATAATAAGTCAGTGTTCATATTGTCATTAGAGATCGGAGTAAACACATTGTCAATGGAGATCGGAGTGGACATTCATGAATAATAGGTACAGCTAAGCATAAGACAGGAAGGGGTGAGGTTCCGTGCAAGACGGAACGACACTTTTTGGGTGTGGTCGAATATGGATGAGTTTGGTGTCTATGAACCGCAAATGACGAGTTTAGTGGGTGTACGCGTTTTCGCTACGCAACCACGTATGGTTCGTCTCATTTTTGGGTTTGTCCATCCGAACCCTCGGGTTCCATTTTAGATGCGGCATCCATTTTGTTTCTTGCCCTCAAGTAGTCAGCGAACGGACCTTGTCCGCTCTGTGACCCTGGGATTCCCAAGCTTACACCAAGGACACGTGTTTCTTTGAGGGTGACTTTTATGATAGGGGAAATGACACGGCAAAGGCAGATGGCCCCGCTCGAGGCTCATCTTACCGTGCTAGTCTATTGTTTCAGTCGTGCATGCATTGGGCACGAGGTCTTTGATCCTGTAATCAAGTTCCCGTTATTACTCCCAACACTCTTTTCCAATCTGTCGTGCATCCTTGTTCTTTCTTTGCATCTGTTTCTGTCCCTTCTCCTAATGTGTTTACAGTCAGAATGGAATGTGTTTAACTGTGGGGATGATATATTTTTACAGTTGGGAACCGGCAATGCTGCTGTAATTATGTTCCGGCCTCCTGAAACATGAACGCGACTCTTTTGAAGTTTATTGTGGGAACTGAGTTGTAACCTTTGTTTGCCATGTTGTGCAATGGCAGAAATATGTATAAAAGGAGCGACCCACTTTTGCAATTCGAAGCAGTCTCCGAGAACCTTCACGCTGTGTACTTCTTGCGATCTCTGTATCCCTGCAGTAAATAAACGCTGATCTTTGACGTCGCTGGAAGTGTCCCGTGTCTCTGTGTTTTGTACGCCAGAACAGGTAACCCACGAAGGTTTCAGGTGTTGTCCCCTGGCACCGCTGGGTCTTAAGAATAACCCAGTCCTTCAGTTGGCGCCCAACGTGGGGCGACATCAGCGGTACCGGTCCAAAGCCCGACGATCGTGAGGAACTTCGTGTGAAATCTCCGAGGGAAGGTGCACCCCGCTTCATCGATCCAGTTGTCGAAATAAGTGGCCCGAAGTCTTTTCCCGCGAAGATTCCCGCCTCCTGACGGCTGCGACGGACTGATGCCCTGACTGTCGACCTGTTTTGGCGCCTGGCGTAGTCCTTTGTACGGCGAGACGATAGACGGGCCTTCCTGGTGACGCCATTGCTCTTTCAGTTACGTATTTGTGGGTCGCTCCCAGAGTTACCTTGTTGTTTGCATGGTTCCATTGCATTTGTGGTTCTTAGTCGTTGGTTCTTAGTTGTTGGGTTTCATTTGACGATTGCAATTGCCAAAAACCGAGGGTCTTGCATTTTTTTTTGTGCGAGGACATCATCATTCGATAGCCCTTGAAGTTTGTACGCTCGGTTAGTGTGCACGATGCCTGGCCGTAGTACTTTGTTTGGTTTCCTTAAATGTTGCAGCACGGATTCCCGGCTGGAGGATTCATGCCCGAGACCTCCGGTTGGAACTCCAATTTATGAGCTCTATAGTCGCCATGGCGTAGGTCCTATCGTATATAATGAATATTGGGTTCGTTACACTAAAAATGTTGGTGTTCTTAGTTGGCCATCACATGGTAGTTTCGAAACTGCCGTCTTAGATAATCTTGAGGCTAAACTGTTTAAAAAGAAGGCTAGGCCGGCCATGTTTGATTCCTTCCGGTTATGGCGCAAAGAGGCCAAGCAGAAAGAAATCAAACAGATTAAGAAAAATAAGAGAGAAGGTGTTATTACGGTGATGCGAAATGCAGAACAGTATCACCGAGACAAAGATGAGAAGGAGCAGGAAGTCCGTGCTCGCCTTCATCACATGGCGGTGGATAAGTGTTATCCGGTGTTACCGTCTAATTCTGAGAAGACGGGAGAGGAAGTGATAGAAGATTCGTTATTGTCTTATCTATTGAAATCACCACCTCCCTATGCTCCAGATACCGTGGGTCCTATGATTCTTCCTATTCCTCCACTTGCTGTTCTGGCGGCTGCTGGTCAGCCCGTCGTTCCTCCTGCTCTCCCGAATCCTCTTGTGCCGCAAATTGTCCATCCTCCTTTACCAGCTCTTCTTCCTACTGCTCCTTTGCCAGTATCTCAGCAATCTATTGTTACTACTACTCCTGTTACCCCGTCCACTACTACTGTCTCTACTCCTACTGTCGTTGCTCCTGTACCTCCTTCTTCTTCTCCTTCTGTTCGTAGTCGTCTCTTTAATGCTGTTGCTACTCTTTATTCTCCGCTTTTTGGGCCAATACTCGGATCGACTCTTTCTGATGTTGCTCAGAGGCGCAGTCAGATTCCTGATGGTAGGGAACGTGAGTCGTTGGTAAAAATGGCGCGTAAATGGATTCGCCATCCTGTGAAGTACACTTTGCGTATAGTGTTTGAGACATTTTCTCAGTTTAATGCGCCCACACAAAGATTCGTGTTTGAGGAAATGTGTAAATCTTTGAGAGAAGAGTGGGGTAATGATGCGGTTGATAATGTACCGCCCGAGGTCTCGGAGCTCCAGAATCAATTTTCGACTGGTGTGATTGTGGGTGATAATGTTCGATGTGCTCTAGAGCGTCTGTTATCTTTTCGATGTACAGTGCAACCTCGAGCATTGTTTAAGGATGAGACTGCAGAGTGGATGACAAAACCTGGTCAGTATCCTATGCGGGAAGTTCCCCCAGTATGGATGCCAGGTGATCCTAATGCTAATCCCGCTATTCCAGCACGTTTTCAGAGAGTTTGGATACACCTCCCTTGGAAGCGATCGGAAGTTTTACAGGTAAAGCAAACCTTGCCCGACCCCCGTAAAAATCCCGCAGGTTATTATAAGGAGTTGTCCCAACTAGTGGATGCTACCGTTATGAACCTTGCCGATATTGACATGTTGTTTGGCAATGTAGTGCCTCAGCCGATTTGGGCGAAAATCCGTCACAAGAATCACGTGGCCGAGTTAGGCGGTGACTGGGCAGCTCTTGCGGCGGCAGACGCCCAGCAAGTTGGTGGGGCTAAACCTGAACAGCTTATTGCGGATTTGCCCCAGAGGATAATTACCCTTATGAAGACACTTATGCCAGCAATACGCGTTAATTGGGATAAGTTGTCTGCGTGCAAACAAAAGAGGGATGAGAGTGTCTCCGATTTCTTTACGAGATTTGAGGAGGCATTTATTGATCATAGTGGTCAGGACATGAGCTCTGAGGGTGGTCAGCGATTGTTCGTTGATAAATTTGTATCGAATTTGTTGCCTGAACTCAGCAACAAGCTGAAGAATTCTGAAAGTTCGTGGGCTGTTTCTACCACTGCTCAGATATTAGCCACGGCCCAGTACTATGAAAACAGAGAGAAGGAAGAAAGCGAGCGCGCAGACAAGAAAACGAAGGATCTTAAAACTAAGGTCTTATTGCAGCAAGCGTATCCTCCGCGCTCGAATTACAATGACTCACAACCGCCAAATCGCTCACAATCGCAGTTTTCTAGATCACAGTTACATAATGACTCTTCCGCACCTCGCTTTGTGTTGGGGTATAATCAATGTGCATATTGTCGGGGTGAGGGCCATTTGAAGTTTAATTGTCCAGTTTTACGTGACAGGAACAATGGTGTTTCGGCTCGAGGAGGTTGTAGTGGTCCTCAACAAGCTTCACGTGGTAGAGGTCGCGGTGTTACTCAGAATCCGACCGAGCGTCTTGCCACTTCCTCAGACTCACAAAATTGTTTCGATCGACGCGATCTCTCGTCTGGTAGATCTGCACAGTATCATGTGGATGACTATTATGTCGAGCATGATGTTGATGCGGATGGTATCTACTAGGACAGCCATAGACAGAGGAAGGGAGAAGTATCAGTTCCGGTTGATCAGAGAGGGCCTTATGTCGCAGTTGCCACATTGGGCGTTGTCGAGCCTTTTCTGTTGGACACTGGTGCAGCGAAAAGTTCCATCATGCATTCGAAACTCCCTGGCGCGCCTTTGTCTGGCTTAACAAATGTTTCCGTTGGATTCTCTGGCGCCCCGGTTAGCAATCCAGTTTCTAGCCCTTTGCCCCTTACAATTGGGTCTTCTGAGTTAGAAGCTCCGTTGATTTTGACTACTGGTTGTGGTGAGAATCTATTGGGCTTGGATTTGTTGAAATGGTTACATGCGACTTTGTATTGCTCTCCTGCGGGAGTGGAGCTTACATTGGGTCAGAGAGTGACCTCTCCTATGTATTTGTCGATTGATAAGCTCCCACCGGAATTGAGTTCTCTTCCAGCCTCTTTGTGGGCGACAGGTCCCAATGATGTGGGCCTGTTGGATATACCACCTTATGTTGTTCAATTGAAATTCAACGCGCGACTACCACGCATTCCCCAGTATCGTATCTCCCTTGATGGTGAACGAGCACTATTAGCGATCATTTACGATTTGATCAATAAAGACGTCATTGAGGAAACACGAGGTAACGTGTGTAATAGTCCTGTGTTGCCTATTTTGAAGCGAACTGATCCCTCCAAGCCTCCTGTGTACCGTCTAGTTATTGACTTAAGGGAGGTAAATAAAATTGTTGTTCCGCAGTTTCCCGTGGTACCTGACATTACAGCTTTGCTGACTCTGATTCCAGCCTCTGCATCATGGTTCTCGGTAATCGATCTGAAGAATGCGTTCTTTAGCATTCCGATTGCTGCGGAAAGCAGAGATTTATTCAGTTTCTCATTAGGTGGTCGTAGCTTCAGGTTCAAATGTGCACCTCAGGGCTATTGTGAGAGTCCATCGATCTACAGCCAAGCTCTTAAGAGTCAACTTGATGCGTTTGGGTTGCCGGCTGGTGCGGCTTTGATTCAGTACGTTGACGATCTGTTGGTAGCTGCTGACACTGAACAGATTTGCAAAACTGCTACAGTATCACTGTTACAGCATCTTTGTGACTTACACCACAAGGTGTCACCTTCTAAACTGCAATATTGTTGTCAAGAAGTAACCTATCTAGGTCACTTATTGTCAAAGGCGGGAAGAAGGTTGACCCCTGAAAGAATTGCAGCAATTGCTCGAATGACTGTGCCAACAACTGAGAGAGATGTGCGTGCCTTTCTAGGTATTACGTCATACTGCAGACAGTGGATTCCAAATTTTTCACTGTTAGCGAAGCCATTGACAGCTCTCACGTGCAAGGACGTTTCGACTCCTTTGCCATGGACGGAAGAGTGTCAGAAAAGTTTTTCTGAACTACGTGATGCGTTGTGTTCGGCTCCTGTGTTAGGTACTCCTGATTACAGTAAGCCATTTACACTATACGTTCACGAAAGGGAAGGTTGTGCGTTGAGTGTTTTGACGCAACAATTTGGTGGCAAGCAGCGTCCGTGTGCATATTTTTCCTCGACTTTAGACCCGGTAGCTAGAGCGTTGCCGAGTTGCTTGAGAGCGACAGCGGCAGCTGCGGTGTCTATTCGACAATCCGCAGGTCTGGTCATGGATAATATGCTCATAGTGATGGTTCCGCATGCAGTCGACACTCTCCTGAATCGGACAAAAACTCAACATCTGACGAGTGCAAGATTGTCTGGGTATGAGTTGACCCTTTTGGCAAGTCATATACAGATCAAGCGTTGTAATGTACTGAATCTGGCGACATTGTTGCCGACTAATACGGAATCAGATGATGTACCACCACATGATTGTTATTTACGAACTGAGGAAGAAACAAAGGGTCGTGTGGACCTGAAAAACACTCCATTGACAGATCCCGATGGCACTTTGTATGTTGATGGTTCCTGTTTTAAATTGCCGAATGGCGATGTGACGACTGCGTATGCTGTAGTGACGTTGAGCACGGTGGTGGAAACTGCGAGATTGAATCAGAATTCAGCGCAAGCGGCAGAGTTGATTGCATTGACAAGAGCGTGTGTTTTGTCTAAGGGAAAGCGAGTGAATGTGTTTACTGACAGTCAGTATGCATTCGGCGTTGCGCACAGTTTTGGACGATTGTGGAGAGAAAGAGGATTTATGACATCGCATGGTACGAAGCTCCAACACAGGCAGCTCGTGAATGATCTTTTGGATGCACTCACATTGCCTAAACAGGTGGCGATCGTTAAATGTAGTGCACATCAGAAAGTGACGGATGATGTTGGTCGTGGTAATGCATTTGCGGATGAGATTGCTAAGGAAACGGCTAAAAATCTCGCTACCCGAATGTATGTGACAGGTTCAGCGAGATGGTCGACGGAAACTGGTATGTGTGAAGACACTGTTGAGAGTGTGAAAGTAATTCAGAACGAGGCCACTGAAGCTGAAAAGACCAAGTGGAAAGAAAGCACGGGAAAGTTGGATATGCACGGATGTTGGGTCGACTTGACGGAACGTCAGAGGTGGATGTTACCGGATGCATATGTGTTAGCTGTCGTTACAATGGCTCATGGGTTGTCACATATTAGTGCGAAAGGGATATGCAAGTTCTTGTTCCCTGTATGGAAGAATGATGGTATTGCTAAATGTGCTGAGAGAGTGGTTAAAAATTGCATGGTGTGTTTGATGCATAATCCTGGCAAGGGCACCCCCACTCCACCTGGTCATTTTGCTCCCCCTGTTTGTCCCTTTGAGGTTATCCAACTGGATTTCATCCATATGGAGAGATGCAATAATCTGAAGTATGTTTTGGTTGTGGTTTGTGCGTTCTCCAGATGGATCGAGGCCTATCCTCTTAAGGATAACACTGCCCTGTCCACAGCGAAAATCCTACTGAAGGAATACTTTCCTCGGTATGGAATGCCACGGATTGTGTGGTCAGATAATGGAAGTGAGTTCGTGGGAAGTGTGATGCAGAGTGTATGTAAGGGCCTTGGAATTCGGCAGAAATTCCATAGCGCTAATCATCCTCAGGCAGCGGGTTTAGTTGAAGGGTACAATGGTACCCTGAAGTTGAAACTTGCAAAGATACAAGCTACGACTGGTTTATCATGGCCTGATGCCTTGCCTCTGGCTCTCCTATCAACCAGAGCGACTGTACACTCTCGAGTAGGGCTCAGCCCATATGAGATTGTGTTCGGCCGCCCTGCAAACATTTGGGGAGTCCCGAGACCTAAGGCCTTTGATAGTCTTGAGTATCCAATGCTAATTGATTATCTTCATGATCTGACTACTAAATTGAGGTTAATTCACCAACAGGTCTTTGAAGCTCTACCGGCACAGACAGAGGGTCCTGGACATCAGCTCCGGCCAGGCGATTGGGTCGTTACCCGAAATTTTGGTCGAAAACGTAACTTGGAGCCAAGATTCGTGGGACCCTTTCAAGTACTATTAACAACGAGGACTGCAGCTCGGTTGGAAGGCAGAAAGAACTGGGTACACGCCGGCCACACGAAAAAGGTACCAATCCCCTCACCAACGGATGGTTGGGTGAGAGCTGGGATTGCGGCAACGGAAACTGAGACCCCTTTTTGCTTTGTGCCCTTTAGTGATGCTCAACCTGTAGGAGACAGTTTGTCGCTGCCAGACACACCTGCGGAGTCATCAGTTGCAGAGAATTCAAGGTCTGAATCATCGTCCATTCCACTGAACACTGTTTTACCAGCTGAACAATTATTTGTAGAGCAGACTCGACCTGGAAGAAATCGCTACTTTCTTCGTCCACGTAGCAAGGAGTAATAAAATTTTGTTTTATATTTTTTCTTTTCTGGTGCTACGAACATTATGAACAATTACATCCTTTCTTTTTGGGTTTTTTTATGTGCTTTTCACTGCTAAGAGATTTGTATTAAAGCTGAGCGTTTACGAAAACCTACCATCCGGATAACTGTAGGGCCGTGCGGGTACTCCTTTCTGTTTAGCAGGTTTCTGACGCTAGGTCGGTTACTTTTGTCGACTCCTGGGAACTCCTGGGAATTGATAATCACTACTCAGAACGAAGTGCGTCAAGTACGTCACGGACGGTTTGTAGAGGATGGCATTCTCTAAGCTGTTGGCAGTAGAAAGGATGTCGGCGCAAAGATCAAAATTGCATAAAATTGTACGAACAAAATGTTTTCTGTTTCAGGTATTCCTACTATTTCTGACTGTGTCTATGCTATTGGTGGGCGGAGTGTATTTTGGAATACAGTTATTACCTTCTGTTTCACCTACTCTTACTCCTAAATTAGTCTCCATTACTACTGTTTCCCCACATTCTTTTCATCCCCTGCCTCAACACGAACAGGTTAGACGTGCGGAATTCATGAATAACTCCTTCGTTCAACTCCTACACCAGCATCAGTTGGTGATGAATACTACCAACTGTTGGGTGTGTGGGTTAATGCCACATACCATGGATAGGGGTATTCCGTATCTGGTTCTTCCTTATAGCTCCCAAGGGTCAGCTCGAGCATTCCAAACTATGTTTCGTAGTGCACTAGATTCCTACCCCAGTCGAGAGCCACGCTCTGCGAACTTTGGTCCTGGTCCGTACCACAAGCCTTTGGCAATAGCGATTGCTGATTTAGATAGAGATGTTTTTGATGCATCGCTTATTCCAGATGAAGAGGTGCAAGCCTATAAGGATCTGAGTGAGGCTGAGTATAGTACGTCAGTGGGTGATAGACAGCTCAGGAGTTCGTCCCCAATATGGATTGTACCCCACCTCGGTAATTTCTGCTTGAAAGGTTTGGGTCAAAATCCGAGAGCACAACTTGGGAATAGTGCTTGTACTGACACGTATGTCCTACCGATGCTCTCTTCCCCTGTTTTTCTGACTGCTAAGGGCACTTACTTCGTATGTTATGAACGTGCATATACATGGTTACCCCGTGATTTCTCGGGTACCTGTTATATTGCGAATCTTTTACCACCGACTTTTACAGTTGCCTCAGACTATCACAAGACTAGAATTGTGAGAGGCGTTATTAGCAAAGAGGACACTGCCGGTCAAGAAGCAGGAGACTTCTTTAAGGGTTTCTTGCCGTTTTGGGGACCTATGGTTAATAGTAGGAACCTAAGACAGTTGACCCGTGTAGTCGAGTTGACTGCTAACATAACTGCGAGTGCTCTTGGTAATTTAACAGCTGAACTTCAGGCGGATAGACTCATGACGTTGCAGAACCGTATGGTTCTAGACGTTGTTCTTGCAGATAGAGGTGGTGTGTGTAAAGTTATCCATTCGAGCTGTTGTATTTTCATTCCTGACAACGCTCCAACTGTCTACCAAGCCATCTCGAAGTTGCATAAGATTTCCGAGTCCATACACGTGGACGAAGGTAATTGGACACTTCTAGGATGGTTTTGGGGCCTAATATCCACTTGGGGTTGGAAGATTCTGATGATCGTAGGGGTTGTTGTAACGTTTCTATTCACGTGTTGTCTTTGTGTACAGTGTGGTCCTGCCTTATGTGGCCTTTGTGCTACAACGTGTATAAGACGGTCATCTGTTACCAAGGAGACATTGATGAGTAGAATGATGTTTCAGCAGCAGCTGAACGATCTGATGAATATCGAAATCGATTCTGATATCGACTAGTGCTTGCCTACGTGAGGGCAAAAGGAGCGTCTAAGGTTCCGTGCGAGACGGAACGACAATTTTTGGGTGTGGTCGAATATGGATGAGTTTGGTGTCTATGAACCGCAAATGACGAGTTTAGTGGGTGTACGCGTTTTCGCTACGCAACCACGTATGGTTCGTCTCATTTTTGGGTTTGTCCATCCGAACCCTCGGGTTCCATTTCAGATGCGGCATCCATTTTGTTTCTTGCCCTCAAGTAGTCAGCGAACGGACCTTGTCCGCTCTGTGACCCTGGGATTCCCAAGCTTACACCAAGGACACGTGTTTCTTTGAGGGTGACTTTTATGATAGGGGAAATGACACGGCAAAGGCAGATGGCCCCGCTCCAGGCTCATCTTACCGTGCTAGTCTATTGTTTCAGTCGTGCATGCATTGGGCACGAGGTCTTTGATCCTGTTATCAAGTTCCCGTTATTACTCCCAACACTCTTTTCCAATCTGTCGTGCATCCTTGTTCTTTCTTTGCATCTTTTCTGTCCCTTCTCCTAATGTGTTTACAGTCAGAATGGAATGTGTTTAACTGTGGGGATGATATGTTTTTACAGTTGGGAACCGGCAATGCTGCTGTAATTATGTTCCGGCCTCCTGAAACATGAACGCGACTCTTTTGAAGTTTATTGTGGGAACTGAGTTGTAACCTTTGTTTGCCATGTTGTGCAATGGCAGAAATATGTATAAAAGGAGCGACCCACTTTTGCAATTCGAAGCAGTCTCCGAGAACCTACACGCTGTGTACTTCTTGCGATCTCTGTATCCCTGCAGTAAATAAACGCGGATCTTTGACGTCGCTGGAAGTGTCCCGTGTCTCTGTGTTTTGTACGCCAGAACAGGTAACCCACGAAGGTTTCAGGTGTTGTCCCCTGGCACCGCTGGGTCTTAAGAATAACCCAGTCCTTCAGGGGAAGGAAACGGGGGGGGGGGGGGGCGTATAATCTAAGTCTAAACTTGCCTACCTTGGGATGATGTCAGTATGATTCAACACATGAGCGATGGAGGAAGAGACAATAACGTATGCTCTATTTATTCTGCGGGCTCTATGATAGCAAAAGGAAAGCCAATCTGAAACCAATTTTAAAGAAAATGGGCTTTAAGCAGTGTCGGGTAGCACTATTCTTTTTAAAAACAATGCCCGACCCTTTGGTTTGCTACTCTGTAGCAAAATCCTTATGGGCCTGCATGAGGAAAAGGAAGGGGATGATATGTAGTCCACTGTGTTTGATCAGTAATCACAATGTAACCAGATCCACAATATGAAATGACTTATCTTTTTCACTTTTATGCATTCTCATCTTATTCCAGGATTGCGAAGAACTATTTGGTATTTTAAATGATAATATTTTGTAATAATATCTTCTTCTTGATGTATTTATGTGTGCTTTTATGGTTATTTTTAATATGATCGAATAAAGATGATGATGATGATGATGAATAGTGCCAAGGCTCTCCTCAGGAGGACTCTGCAGCTTCCACCACACATTGTCCCTGCTTTTACCCCTCAGAGTGTACTGAATGCTTACATAGTAATGCCGCCTCACCTTAACTTGAAATGTAGAAGAAAGCCAGAAGGAAACTCGGCCCGGCTGGCGCGGCTTCGGGCACGACATGCTGAGCTGCTGGAGCGCTTGCGTTGTCACAACTATGCGGCTCACTCGGCCCGAGTCCATGCCACATCGGACAGGGCGGGGCGATTGTTGGCCTGGCTGCTCAGACAGGAGGCTGCTCATGCTCCGATAGATGCTATTCGCGGGCCCGACGGGTCGCCTGTATACACGCAGTGGGAGATTCATCAGGCAATGATGGAACATTACGCGACCCTATACCGTTCGACGGGACGCCGGCAGGTGCAGGAACTGGATCGGTTCCTGGAGGCTGCCAGTCTGCCCACCGTCCCAGATTAGCACCGGGAGTCGCTTGAGTGCCCCCTCACCGTGGAAGAGATCAGAGAGGCGGTCACCTCTTTGGCCTCTGGGAGGGCACCGGGACCTGATGGGCTCCCAGCGGAGTACTACAAGACCTATCGGGAGCCACTAGTACCCAAACTACACGCTCTCTACATTGCTGCCCTCGAAGAACGTACCTTGCCTGCTTCCATGCGCGAGGCCTATCTGGTATCTCTGCTAAAGCCCGGACGGTATCCCACCAATCTGGGGTCATACCGCCCCCTTGCTCTGCTCAATGCGGACTACAAAATCTTAGCCAAGGTACTGGCGGAGCGACTGGCGCAGACGGTGCCAGTGTTGGTACACGGCGACCAAAATGGTTTTGTGCCTAAGCGCAGCACCTCTCTCAATTTGCGGCGGTTTTTCAGGGTGGCTACTGACAGTGTGCAACAATGGCCTAGGGCGGGCTGCCTGGTTCTGGATCTTGAAAAGGCCTTCGACTGTCTGGAGTGGGGATACCTGATGGTGGCACTGTCGCACTACGGGTTGAGCCTCGGGTTCCTCCAGCTGGCAGCCCTCCTTTACAAGAATCCCACGGTGAGGGTGAGAACTGGGCCGTACATCTCTGACGCCATCCCAATATGCCGAGGCACTAGACAGGGGTGCCCGCTCTCACCCCTCCTGTTTGCACTAGCAATAGAGTCCCTCGCTGCCACGCTCCACAGGGTGCTGACCGATGGCATCCCTCTGGGTGATGCGACGCATCAGGTATCGATTTATGCGGATGACCTACTGGTCTTCGTCAGAGATGTGGCTCACATCCCGGCCGAACTGGAGCGCATTCTACTCGACTTCGCTGCTCTCTCAGGCCTCCGGGTGAATGCTACTAAGTCCTGTCTATACGCGTTTCGAGCTGACACTCGAGATCCAAACTATCATCTTGGGGGTGTGGTGGTCCAATGGCAGCCGGATACCTTCCGTTACCTAGGTCTCCAGATATATCGGCAGCCAGCGGATCTCGTGGAGGGCAATCTGGGCAGGGCCGTGGCAGCAGTCAAGACCCAGATGCGGTTTTGGGGTACCCTCTCCCTCACAGTCACGGGGCGAGTCGCTTTAATCAAAATGATGATTTTACCCTCACTCCTGTACTACTTCGCCAACCTACCCATTTATATACTGGCATCCTTCTTCGCAGCCCTTGCGCGGTCACTTTGGGACTTTATATGGGGTAATGCACGACACAGAGTTACGTTGCCCAAGCTGTACCTCCCCACCGACCGGGGGGGACTTGCGAAGCCGTGCTTTGAACATTATTATCTGGCTGCGCAGTTACAGTGGATAGCCCGGTGGTTGGCAGACAGGGGGTGTGATGATACTGCGACTGCAGCACCCCCCTCCCTTTAGTTGACATCATCAAGCTGTTCCACCCGGCCACGAAAGTGTCGAAGCCTGTGCCCCTCCTCGTGGTAGAGGCCTACAAATGCTACCACCGTAGCCTCTACCTCACCCGGGCCCGGACTCCTTACGCCCCAGCCATACCACTCGAGGGTTCCCCTAGCTGGCAGGGGGTGCTTAGTGCTTCGGAACTTGTGAACTGGAGCGCGGTAGACATACACACGCTGGGGGATCTTTACCGGGAGGGTGCCCTCCTCTCGTTCGCCTCCCTAGCGGAGGAGATGGGGCTGGCTCCCGGCCATTTTCTTCGTCACCTGTCTTTGATAGCGACGCTCACGAGCCGTTGGGGAGATCTCAGGGAGGAACCGGAACAACATCTTACGATGCAATATCTCCATGTAATGGGACGGGGGAGGCATCTGATTCGGGGGTTTGCGGCCTCCCTGCGCACACATGCGGCGATCAGTCTGGCACCGTTGTGTCGTAAGTGGGAGGCGGATTTGGCCCGGCCCATGGCCAACAAGGAATGGGACAGGGCGCTGCAGGGCCCGACGAAGATTCCTAGGAACATGCGTTTCCGCCAAATACAATTCTTCATTTTACATAGAGCGTACCTCACGCCCGAATCCATCAACAGATACTTCCTTCGTGCAGATGCGGGCTGCCCTCGCTGTGCGGAGGTAGATGCCGGACTAATCCATATGCTGTGGAGCTGTCCCGCATTGTGTTCATACTGGCAGACGGTGCGAGAGGCTCTCCACGTGTGCACAGGTCGCAATATCCCGTTCGAGTGGCCAGCCTACCTGTTACACCTCATCCACAGAACTCCATCCATGAAAGTCACCTCTCGGTTTATCGACCTGTGGTTAGTGGTGGCAAAGCGGCTGCTCACTAAACGCTGGAAGGCGGCTGATTCACCACACGCACAGGCATGGCGGGGTTCATTCCTGGTGTGGGCTAAGAAGGAGGGCACGGCTCTCTTGAGGGAAGAAACACTAGGCCTCAGGAAGACACCCATAGCAACTCAGTGGGAGGCACTCTTGCAGACCATGATGCGATTAGATGGGGATCCTGCAGTGATTTGTCAGGTGCGTGGCGTGGGCGCTCCCCTAGGGGGGCCTGGCACCAGTCAACCCAGATGAGGGGCATGGCGTACTGTAGCGAGGGCATAGCTGACTAGGTGGGGCGCAAAAGCACATGTGATATTGTCTGCAAAGCAGTTTGTATGAAGGGCACCGGGTTGGGGACAGACTAAGGGACATGGATAGGTGATACTAGAACGCAGGTCGGACTTTGCTGCTGTTGTTGTTTCGGTTGGGCACTGAAAGTTCTGCCGCTGTTATTCCAAGATTTGCTAACTGTTTATGGAGACACACTGGGGGAGAGTGGGTGGAGTGCTAGCACTCTTCAATCGGGATCGTCTCTCAGTGGTATGATACCAAAAGTGACTTTATAGTTACCGCCACAGCTGAGAGGCCTCCAATGTCGGCATGAGATAAGGAGGTGTATCCACTCCTCAGCAATCTATGTACACTTGCCTGGGTAAATATCAATGGTACAAATACCAATGTAAGCTGTTCTGGCTTCATAATGTACTGTAGACTTCTTTAAACTCCAATAAACAGATTTATAAATAAAAATAAGAAAGCCAGAAGGAAGAACCAGGGCTGGCGCTAGGCATGGGCAGCGTGGGCAGCTGCCCAGGGCCTCGCACTCAGCCCACCAGCATGAGGCCCTGCACCGGTGGTGTGTCCTCTTGTTTTCCTGCCGATCCAACTGAAAGAAAGGTATCTCCTTGCAGTTTCGGTCCATGGGAGGGGCCCCATCCCCGGGCCTCATAGGGATGGTGTCGGGGGCCTAGGGGAGAGACACACTTCCTCTTGACCCAATTGCAAGGAGACCATTCAGAGACACTGCAGGACGCCCATTGTCAGCATTTCAGCGCCCCCACAGTTTTAACTTTCAGCCCGCAAGCAATTCTCACACCTTAAACCCGATAGGAGCTGTGAAAGAGGTGCTTGTAGGAGGCTGAGAGGAGAAGCTGCGGCCCAAGAGGAATCTGCACAAAGCAGCTTCCGCAGCTGTGTCACTTATGTTAATTAAAGGGGCCTCGAACATTCCCTTTTAGCCCAGGGCCCTGCAAATCCTAGAACGAGCCCGGAGTATGTGTGGAATAAACACAAATACATCTAGTCAGCTATTGTGAATCCTCAGCAAGCTAACAAGGCCTTACTAAATTCCTCCAAATTTATCACCTACTCCCAAAAGACAAACTGAGAGTCAAAGTATCAGTTCTCCTATTTGTTTAATAATCAATAAAATCAACCAAATCCATATACCAACCAGAACATGACCAGTTGACTGACAGGGATGACGGGATTAGACTTTGAGTAAATAAAAAAAAATTATAATAATAGAAGTGCATTTCCTTCATATCATTGAGATGCAGAATACTATGATGAGGCGACCAATGGAAGCCGGCTACAAGTTTAAAGGATTATTTTTGCCTTTCACAAAAGAAATAATGGTTATCCATTGAAGCGCTTTCGAACATAAGGAACAACATATATGAATCGGACTCTTTTGCTAGTAGCTCTAGAAATAATTATGTTTTCCCACATACTTTCCAGCAGAAGACCCGAAGAGAAGTGTTGATAGCACATTATTTTTAATGTGTTGATGCATCGACGGATCAAAAGAACAGGATTTCACCACCTCTTTACGTTGGAAGGCAAACCGAGGGATATTGCTTCCTGCCCACCTGAATTATTATGGAGTCTTTGTGGCCAATCTGTAACTTGATTTATTATGACTGATTGTTAAATTTGATATCCTTCCATTGTAAACAATCCCACATTGCACAAGCACTATTGTTGCTGCGTATGGAGCACCCTGTGAGAAATATATGGTTGGTGTAAGGGATGCTAGCTATTGCGAAACAATATATACTCCATTGAATGGAACAACGATTGAGACTTGTGAGTTGAAACTTATAACATACCAATTTAATAATGAGCTGAAGTCACATCTCTTTTAAGAACGCTACACCAGGATGTACAAGCAGTCAATGGTCATGCTTAAAAATAAGCTACCCCGCTAATCACACATTGACTGTATCTCTGCCTTAGACTTTGTGGTGTGCTCTGCCCCCTTTCAGCTCGGCTTGCAGTATATAAATACCAAATACACATATACATCATATCCAGGACCACTACTCAATGTCCAATATTCTTTTCCTTTTTATAAACGCTTATTATGTCAGGCTAGAGGGTTACGCCTACCCCAACATGGTTGTTATTTTAATGTGCTCCAGTACTTCTCTAATTCTAAATTAAGTTTTTGGGATATATGTATTTTTTCACAGTGTCAGTGAACCTGTTCTGGATGTTAAAGTCCAAGAGGTTCCTTGTAAATTTGTTCTTAATGTTCAATAAATAATTGGTAAATGAGCTATTTGAATGCTTTCCTCTTAACATTTGTTCTCTTTTGGTCACAGGTTGTGGGCTTCTTTAAAGGGATGTCTTTTCCATTGGCCAGCATTGCAATCTACAACTCAGTTGTGTTTGGCGTCTTCAGTAACACATTGAGGCTCATTAGTCAGCATCGGTATGGAAGCCCGAAAAATTCCCCAGCTATCTCTGACTTGGCTCTTGCCAGTGTGGTGGCAGGCTTTGTTTCAGTAGGGGTTGGCGCTCCAGTGGATCTGGTAAAAATCAGACTGCAAATGCAGACACTATCGGCTACTGATGGTAAGACAATGATAATGCTTTCGATCTTATGCATAAATTGTATTGTCCCAGTGGGTAATGGCTATTGGTTTTGCCGTCCACGATTTGTTGGCTAAACGGTCTGGCAGATGTTCAAGCTAGGTGGGCAGTCCCTGCCGCACAGAGCCTATGGCCATGAGCAGAAGAGTTGACTGCCTGCAGCAGGTTGTGACACAGAAATCCACTTAAAGAATCAATTAGGGTACAGTTATTTATTGTACTATAAATTTGTCAATTATGGTTAGCGCTCTAAAACATTATTCGCACACAAGCCATGCAAACCATAACTTGCGCACTAAAGTAACGCTTGAGACCTCACAAATCTTATACCATTAATTAACAACACATAAAAGCACAGCTTCATTAAATGGCAACATATACTCAAATAATAAATCGTAATGTAATCTTAGTGATAGTATTAATGTTAACATGATAACTAAACTCACCTCAATAATTACATTCTTTATTGCATATGTCTCCTAAAGGTTGGTGTCATAACATTGCATTTAGCGAACAAGTTGTGGTTTGTCTGGTTGATGTGTTCATCATTAAGGGCCTTATTACGAGAACGGTGGTCCAGGACCGCCGGCGTCGTGGTGGCAGTCCGACCACCACCACTCGTCCACCCTAGTATGAGTGTGGGGGTGAGACTGCTACAAGACCACCGCCACCGTCCATGATCCATCTGCCACGGAGGTCTGACAACGGTCTGAATATGCTGATCCTGGCACAGCCGAGCATATTCCAACCCGATTATGCTCCGCCCTTTTCATGACCCTGTCATGAAAAGGGTAGCGGACATGCAGGTAAGGGGGCCGTAACAGAGCCACTGGTAGATTGTGGGCTTGGGGTTGCATATGGGGAGGGCACATGTTGTGCTCTTCTGGAATTGCACCCCCTTGCCTGCACGGTGTGGCATGCACTACATTTTGCATACCACGCCGAGGGCACTCTCACGACGGCGGTATGCTGGTTAGGCTCTCCTATGAGTGTAACACAACCACCCCGTGAGACTGCTGCAGCACCGCCCGCCTGCCCTGGATTACACCCACAATTCAGTGGGAGGGCTCACCATGGTCTTGCTGGTCTTCCTGGGACCGCTGCGGTGGCAGTTACATTGGAAGACCGCTAAAGAAATAATAAGACCCTAAGTTCATAGACACATAATAGATAGTGTTTAGGGAATGTCAGAGTAATGGCATCAAACATGTAAAACTAAACACCTTATCCACAGCACAGCACAACACTAAACAACAGAACAACAACAGCACAACAGCGAAACTCAACAACACAACACACCACATTAACACAACATAACTCCACAACATACCAACAGCCTAACAACACACAAAAGAACACCATAGAGTAACAAAATATAACATAAAAACACCGCAATACAATAATATAAACAAAACAACATAGTTCAATTTTACTACACAGAACAACAAAAACAGTAGAAACACACAACAATACACCAATAAAATACAATATTAGCAGGCCTTGACACCATAACACAAATACCAAAGCTTAACAACACTGCACAAGACAAAAACACAAATATTTAAACACAACAATGCAATATCACAAGATATATCATCAGAACAACACAATAGCATGTCAACAATTAAACCTAGCACAAACACAGAAGTGACTCAACATGCCAACAACATAATTTATCACCAAACACAAGAGCCAATAAATGCAACCCAAAATTGTAATAGTGCACACCACCGCAAAAGAGTACAAAACAACACCACAAGACATCAAAAGCCAACAAACTCCATTTTCCTTCAACCAGGGTCAGATTAGCCCTTATAAGAACAGGTCTGATTGGTCAGTGTATCTGACGGTTTTTGGAAGTTTATGGGTGCTTTTATAGTCTGAGGGGAAGTATTTTGCTGTTGTTTTCTCAAATATTACAACAAACATATCCCGCATCAAAGGCATGCATGCAATCTCCCTTAACTTGCAAAACACAGATTTGCAGGCCGCTTTTTAGTTACTTATATGCTAATTAGAGCCACTTTTGATTTGTTGCTCACGCCAATTTCTGCCCCAGTCTGACCCTACCTGCAACACCCTCTAACTTTCATGGAATTACATTTATTATTATGTTCTGCATACAGTACAAACATTTTACCTGAAACTCCGGTATAGGGATTCATAATAAATAAGAATTGCAATTCTAGGTTACACAGTTTAAGTCTGGGGACCCCTGTGCAAGTCATAGTGGTGATAAACACCTGAACCTGTGACCTTGGCCTATATGTACACAATGGCTTCTGTCGGGGTCCATAGATGTACACTGTGTCCCTTAAATGCATTCCACAAGTCCTGTATGTATTGTATTCTATTGATATTTATATTGTGGCTTCCATACCCTTTGAAAGGTCTTCACGAGTGTCCATCAGGTGTACGATTGAAAGGGGCTTGGTTGCTCTAATTTGCATGGGAAATTTTGAGTACAGTGCATTAAATTAGGAGGTAATGTAGAATTGTTGTGTAGGACTTCAGATAGCATAGTTGTGGATGTTGCAGAGAGAGATAAAATGGACACAGCTACAGATGCAGGTACCCAGTATCTGTGCATAGAGACTGTTGTAGGAAGGGGATTGCCGTAATTGCGTGTTTACGGGCAACATATAAGAACACTGTATTGGGATTCTAGATCATTTTGGTCCACCCAGAAGTTCTTTTGGTGTTTTGTGTGTTAGCATTAAGATCCATCTGGTCTGGAGTGACAGTGCCAGCTATACATGTTGTTCTGCCAGACCATAGGGCAATTTATCATATTGATTCTTGTCAGTCAGTACCAGCCACCATCTATAATCTATGAATTAAAACATAATTTTTGAAATAGCCTTTTTTTATTGCTTTTCTAAATTTTAAGTGGTTATTGACTATCCTTATTTTGCTGGGCAATGTATTCTATAGATTGTCTGTTTCTACTGAGAAAGAGCTGCCACTTACACATGTAGTTTAAAATAAGGGACAAAGAAAAACTTTTCAAAAAGGACAGGAAACTCTTTGAAAAAAAACAGGGGGTCTAGAGCCTGGGGATCAGGGCATTTTCTGTTTGTAATATAGTAGGGGAGGGAGTTGTGCGTGGGGCCTACTCCCTGATGAGGTACATGCCTGTGGTGGAGCTCACATCTCCACGGAGTCTGCCTCGTGTTGGATGGGGTCCTGGAACCCCAAAGCAAAGAGAACGGTGGCCATATGCAAATCAGTCTTCACCCTGTTCCACATGGGAGCAGTCCATCCCGAACTGCCAGGTCCTTCCCAGACAGGAAACAAGCATCCTAGGACCGGTTTCAGGATCTCACCCCTCCTCAGCCAGGATAGCTTGACTCCAGTGGTATGGTGAGCACAGGACGCATGTCTGGGCATCCCTATCCCACTTAGGGCAACAAATGCAAAAAGAACTATTGATGAACTGAATGCTAAACAATATCAAACACTCACCCCCAGTACAGAGATCTGAGCCTAAATCTATCACTTTTTTGCTCACCACACTATTCCAGTTTGGACACAGCCATAAGCAAATCAGGTTTCACTCTGCTCCCCATGGGAATATGACAGAGTGAGCAGCCAGGCCAGATCCTCCCCGAACAGGAAACAAGCATCCTAAGACTGGTTTTAGGGTATCATCCTTCATCAGCCAAGATAGCTTAACTCCGGTGGCATGGTGAGCATGGGTATCCCGCCTGGGCATACCCATCCCACTTAGGGCAAAAAATGCAAAAATAACAATTGATGGATGGAATGCTGAACAATATCAAACACTCACCCCCAGTATAGAGATCTGAGCCTAAATCTATCTCTTTTTTGCTCATCACACCATTCCAGATTGCTCCAGCCATATGCAAATACAGGCGCGCTGAGGTCGATGTGGGGGTGCCGAAACAGGCGCTGCATTGATTCTTTCAGCCATGGAAGCGTTGATTCTTCCAGCCACACATCAGGGCCTGTGTCAGAGTAGGGGCAGGGGTCTCAGACCTCAGAGACACAGTGCTCTGACTTGGGCTGCAGCTGTTCTTCTACCCGCGAACAGGTGCTGCGTTTATTTGTCAGCCACACCACGCCAATGCATTGGTTTTTCAACTGCACTGTAAGCTTGCAGCATGAAAAATGTCCCTGGAAGGGTAATGCATGGATCCTTAACCACCTCAGGGGCCCAGAGCTAGAATTGGCATTAATTGGCAGGTTAGAACTCCTAGCAGGGCAGTTCAGGGGGGCTGAAGATGAAGTCTTTGATGGCCCTGAGATTTCTTAGCAGGAGGCAAGCACACATGAGCCCTTGGAGAATATTCTCAAGGAGGATACCAAAGCAAAGTCCAGTCCATGTCCTCTCTGGGACAGAAGCAGCAACTGCAGGCCTACCTGGCAAAGCAACATAGCATGGTGCAGTACTCCTCCTGACATCTCCCCAGCTCTTCCTCTTGGAAGAGTCTCCTTTTGATCCGAAAGTGTTCTAAATGTCTGGGCTTACAGGTCCAACACTTATACCCCTTTTTACCTTTGAAGTAGGCAGACTTCAAAGGTTAGTCTTTGTAGTGCACAGATCCTGCCTTGCCCTGTCATGGCTCCAGACACACTACAGGGGGAGGGTATAGACAGCATTGTGAGAGGCCAGGCACAGCCCTATTTGGGCATTAGTAACAACTCCTCCCACCACTCTAGCTCAGGAAGGACCATCAGCCTGGTGGTGGGCCATCAGCATATGCAGGGCACACCTCAACTCCCTTTGTGTGACTGTCTGAAGGGAGTGCACAAACAGGCCCCGGGCAGTGTAAACCAGACATTGATTGAACAGGCAGGCAGAGGCACCGGATGGTTAAACAAGAAAATGACTACTTTCTAAAAGTGCCTTTTTCAAACACACAACTTAAAAACCACCTTTACTAAAAGATGTATTTTTAAATCCTGAGCACAGGGGGCCCAAACTCCAAATCTCTGGCTCTTCCCAATTGAAAGTTACACTTGTAATATATTTCCAGGCAGTTTCAGTGATAACCTATTGAGGAGCTAGTACTTGCACTAGTGAAAAATGAAACTGGCACTATTCCACTTTCAGGCCATGTAAAACACACCATTACATGTCTTACCTTTCACATACATTGCACCCTTCCAATTTGGCTGCCTAGGGCCTACCTTAGGGGTGCGTTACATGCAGTAAAAGGGAAGGTTTAAGCCTGGAAAATGGGTTGACTTGCCAGGTAGACATGGTATTTTAAGACTTTTCTTACAGACACTGCAATAGCAGGTCAGAGACAAGTTTACAGGGCTAAACATGTCACATTTAGGTGGCACAACCAGTGGTGCAGGCCCACTAGCAGCATTTGATTTACAGGCCCTGGGCACACACACTGCACTTTACTTGGGACTTACCAGTAAATTAAATATGCTAATCATGAATAACCAATCATAATCACAATTTACACAGGGAACACTTGCACTTTAGCACTGATCAGCAGTGCAAAGTGCCCAGAGTACACAAACCAGCAAAAGCGAAGTCCAGCATACAGTCAAAAATACATGAGGTAGAGGCATAAAGACAGAGGAAACCATGCCAAAGATGACACGTCTAACATGTGTTCCCTCCAGCTGAAAGTAGGGAGAACTAACCAACCTTCTGGGAGTTCTCATCACTAAGGCCGAAGAATCTGGACAAACCATCAGCATTGGTGTGTTCTGTATCAGGGCGCTGTTCCGTCATAAAGTCCATTACCTGTAAGGAGATGGACTAGCACAACAGTTTTGGGTTCACACTCCTTATCTGCATTAACCATTGGAGGCGTCTGTGGTCTGCCTGAACCTAGAAGAGAAGTAGGGCCTTAGCTTGTTCAGTGCCTAGACCAAAGCAAAAGCTTTCCTTTCAATTGCGCTCCACCTCTGTTCCCGGGAATGTAACCTTCTGCTAATGAAGGTTACAGGTTGGTGTAGGCCCTCTTTGTTTAGCTGTGCAAGAACTGCCCCACACCAGGCTCTGAAGTGTCTGTCTGCACAACAAATTCCTTGGAGAAATCGGGTGCCTTGAGCCATGCACATGACTGCCTTCAGGGCATCAAAAGTGTTCTGACGAGCCTCAGTCTAGATCGCTTTACTGGGCTGCCTCCTGGAAGTCAGTTCAGTCAAGAGGCAACAATGGTGCTACAGCCCTTGACAAATCTACTGTAATAGCCGGTGAGACCTAAAAAGGCCCTCACCTCAGTCTGGGTCTTGGGGGGGGCTCTGAAGTCAGAATGGTGTCAATCTTGGGTTGTAGCTCCCCCACCTGGCCACTTCCTAAATGGTGTCCCACGTACACCGCAGACCCCTGTCATATGTAGCACTTACTGGTCTTGATAGTGAGGCTGAACCTTCAACACTTCCCAGAGGTGGTGCAAGTGATTCTCCCAGCTGGAGCTGAACACCGCAATGTCATCCAGGTGGGCCGCTCTAAAATCCTCCAGCAAAGACCTTTGAAAGGTGGCAGGGGCGTTCTTCAACCTGAAGGGCATGACATGGAAGTGGAAGGGTCCCTTCTGCGTTGAAAATGCTGACCTGTCTTTAGCCCCATTGGACAAGGGAATCTGCCAATACCCAGGCGTTAAGCCAAAGGTACTGAGTACCGTGGCAGCTTCTAGCCAATCTATCAACTCATCAGCTCTAGGGATATGGTCTGCGTCAGTCTTAGTGATGGCTTGAGCCCACAGTAGTCCAAACAGAACCGCAGTTCAGGTGTGGCACCTGGTACAGCTGTCTTTGGGACCAAGACCACTAGACGGGCCCAAGTACTCTTGGAGGGCTCTATAACCCCTAGCGCTAGCATCTTGGAAACTTCTTCTTTGATGCTGGCTTTGACCTCGTCAGTCAACCTGTAGATTCTGTGTTTCACAGGTGGACTATCCCCATTATCCATATCATGGGTTCACCAATGGGCGACTCCTTGGGTCAATGAAAACAGAGAGGCAAACTGCCCCAGCAATTGGCAAGAGTCACTTTGCTGTTCCAGGGTCAGTGTTGGGGAGAGGTTCACACCCTCCACAGACACATCCTGCTCCTGGGCAGACAGAGGGATCTGTTGCCAAGAGCATGGTCAATTTGGACCTCTATAGTGCGGTTTGAGGTGGCTTACATGTAGAGGGTTTGGTTGAACTTTTCAACCAACCTGTTACCTTGGGGGTGGTATGGTGTGATGAATTTGTAGTTCACCACACAATTCTCGCCACATGGCAGTCATGTACTTGAACACGAACTTGGTACCCTGATTAAATACCGACTCCTTGGAGAATCCCATACGGGGAAAAATCCCAATCAGTGCCCGGCCCACCATGGATGCTGTCACTGTCCTCAGAGGGATAGCATCTGGGTAACGCGTGGCATGACCAAGACCAGGATGAACCTGTTGTCCATGGCTTTCTTGGTGTCTAGAGGCCCACAATGTCGATGGCTACCCACTAAAAATGGGTGCTCATGACAGGAAAAGGCTGAAGTGGAACCTTACTTCTCCCTCCACTCTCGCCACTTGCCTGACAAGTTTGGCAAAACATGCAATGTGCATCAGAGTGCCATCACATTTGGGGCAAAAAGAAGTGGGTGACAAGCCTTTCAAATGTTTTTTTCTGCCCAAAATGTCCTGCCAAAGGCAAGTCATGAGCCAGACCCAGTAGTGCCAGGGAACCACCAGCAAACGGGCAGCCTCAGGCTCAGCAACCTTTGGCTCACTAAACAGGAGACCATTCTCCCAGTAACTGCAATTTGATCCAGAGTCCGTGCCAGCTGCCTGGTCTGCAGCCATCTGCCACAGACCCTCAAGAGAAAGGCATTCCTGCTGCTCCTTGCAGAAATCCTCCCTGGTGGGACCCTTTTCTTGCTTCCAATAAGTCAGCTCAGGCAAGTCTCCCAGTTTGGTCACTTGCTCTACTGTAGTTTCCGGGTCATCCCCCTAAAGATGAGCCTCCTCCCAGACCATGGGAACATCTGGGGTGGGTTTTCCATGCCGCCTTTCTGTCAGGAAACTGGGTCACTCTTTCTGGCACCAAGTCCTTTCAATCACCCTTACCGGCTGTCATAGACTAAGTGGTCATGCATGCCCACTCCGGCAGACACACCATCTGCAAGTGTGACCGGCATTCCATATCACCCCAATGGAAATCCTCCAGGTCATTACCCAGCAGACAATCAACAGGCATGGATGGACTCACAGCTACACCCATAGAACCTGAGACCCCCAACTCAAAGGGAGCCTGTGCCACCTTGAACAGGTGCTCAGAGTTGTCCACTGCAACTTATTGGTGAAACACATTAGTGGCCACCTGCTCTTCAGACACCAGGTTACACCTAACAGTAGTCACCCTGGCTACTGTGTCTCTCAAAGCCTCCACCCTCTGTCCATTGATGGTCACCCACTACCTATACTTCCTAGTGTTCTCAGGCACAAGGGTTATCTGGACCATCTCACTGTCCCCAAGTGACTAGGCTTGCACCCTTTTCCGGGAACCAGCTCCTCCCCAAGCACTACACTGGCCAACCCTGTGAGTGCCCATCAATGGGTGGTGGTGCCAGATTGGGACACTTGGGGTCCCCTTCATGTGACCATCCTGATCACATCCAGACCACCAGTGTGGACCCCTCTCTGTAGGCTTCACTGTAGAGAACCAAGGTTTCTTATCTCCTGGGGGGGTGGGAATCTTTACCCTTGGGACTAGATTGGGGCCCTTTAGAGAACTTCCTTTGTTTAAACTTGGACCCCCCCTCTACTGCTGGGGACCTTGCCCAACCCTGGCGGAGTCTCCCTCATACCTCTTGTGGACCCTGGTACTCATACAGCGGTCCACCTCCTGAGCAAGCATCCTGGTGTCAGTCAGCTTGCTGTCAACCAAGTGCAGGCGCAGCTCTGGAAAATAAAGACTATAAAAGTGCTCCCATGCAATCAAATTATGTAATGCCTGATAGACTGTTACCTGGCTGTCCTTCACCCAACCATCCAGGGCTCTGCAAAAATGGTCAACATACTCAAGCCAAGTTCGGATATCAGATTACTTGAGGGATCTAAACTTGGGGTGAGACCATCTAGTGATCAGGGAATCCTTCATGGCAGGGTAGGTGAGATTCTGTGCTGGCCTTAGGGCTGTCAAAGTTTCCCTCCCCTCTACCTCAAAGTGCTTCCACAGACCCACCCCCCAATGTATATCAGGGACCAGGGGCATTTGGAGAGCAGACCCATTCCCCTGAAACCACAGATGTGTGTAATCCCTTACTAAATCTTTGGGACTGAACGCCCTCACCTCAGCAAAAACTAAGTCCAGCATACAATCAAAAATATAGGAGGTGGAGGCAAAAAGACAGGAGAAGCCATGCCAAGGATGCCAGGTCTAACAGAACTCCTAAAAAATCAATACAATACAGTATAGTCTGTAGACAGTTTTAACCTGTTTTAATCCCTATGGATAGATCTTGAGCCAATTAATCAATCAATAAATCAATCAATCAAATATGTCTGTATTCAGATTTTTCAAGTCCATAAAATACATGTATAAATATACAGTGCATTTCATGTATTACACATAAAATGTACTTAAAAATCTGTATTAACACATCATGTCATAGTTAGCTCGCAGAAGTTATACGTTCTAAATTAAGTAGATTTAATAATAAAACTTCTTGTTATAAACCGCTCACAGATGATGTATAATCTGAGTGGAATTAAATGGTATTCTATGATGCAATCTGATCATAGATGTGCAAATAAGTGATTATTACATGGTTGCTATCAAGACAGTTTGCTTAATAATTTCATCATTTACAATATGACAGCATGACCTCATCTTAGATTGTGTTGTGAACAAAGACTACTAATGATTATTATTCAATAAAACGCAGAAAGTGTCGACATTAAAAGCACACTCAAAGGTAATATATAGCGTTTGAGAGCCAAACCTACCATTACACCATTATTAATTTTCATATTTTATACTATCTAAAAATGTAAGGCACTTCCTCCTGGTAGTTACCTGTAAAATGTAAGTAGAGACTGCAGAACAGATAACATCAGTCTCTAGTTTACATTAAAAATTAAAAGCATTCAGATAAATAAGAAATTTCTCTGATACAAAGACGGGGCATAAAAAACGCTTTCTAATGTTAATTATAAAATCTACAAAACAGTGTTTAATGTAATATAGATTGGGTGGCTTTTCCATCTCACTTGAAAAAACGTAGCAAGTGTAAACCTACACTTGATGCCTTGCTGCACAGCACAAAGATTCATACAACAATGTTATCCATATTTTTGGTATACTATACACTCAAATTATGAAATTTAAAGTCAATCACACTCTGTTTATTATTGTGGATGTTATTCCACTTATATCACTGTTCTATAATGAGACAACGTTCATTGATGAATAATACATTAAAATTTGTGTCTCAAAGAGTCCATTGAAGATGCCCAATGCATTTGTGAGGGAAATTCCTTCTTCTGGGGTCTCTGTAAATAAGAAACAATAAAATGGGTGTATAGGTAAGCGTAATTATATGCAAGGAAGGATGAATCTGAAGGAGTGCATTGTCTATGTGATTGAAGAGTGTGAACCAATGTTACAAAATGCTGTTTAAAGGCTGTGAACTGTGAGATAAAGTCCACTGAATGTTGTTGATAGTTACAATCAAAAGCATAACAACGTGCCTTCTCCAAAAGTAAAATAGTCCGATAACATGTACAAGTTTGTTGTGTAGAGGAAGATAAGAGTAATGAAGATAGTGCTGATGCGCTGATAAACACAAAACTGTGGAATGTGTCTCAAACCAAGAATATGCTGCCCACAACACTTACTCAATGTGGTAAACCTGACTGCTACTGTTAGAGAAACTCTTATAACTCAATAATCACGAGTGTGACCTGCAAGATAGGCAGTGAAGCACAAAATACCTCCATGTGCAATACAACTAATTGAGTCAGAGTGTAATAAGTTATAGATATGAGGTACCTTATGATGGTGTCTGTGAGGAGACCATTAAGTATCGAGACGATTGAAAAATCTTCAAATGTGAACCTGCTAGTTCTCTAAAAAATATAATATAAATAACTGTAGACAGTAATGGCCTGTTGTGAAGAATAGTTATAAAAATGGGAACTTTTAAAACAAAGCTTCCTACCTTCAGTCAAATATCGTGTATGTCTCTCGATAACCAATGCGCATAGTTGAATAGCAGAAATGGGTGTGATAGCCACGATTTTAACTCTCTCATTGAAACAAAAAAGGGACTGATTTAATCAGTGTTTACCACTTAGAAGAAACGTGGTCACCATCTTGAAGTTCTTACAAACAAGAAATCGATAATGAGGAATGGGGAATTAGCGTGAAGCTGCCTGTATTCTACAAAGAATACCTCATATTCCTCTACCCAGCCCTCAAGTGTTGTAAATAATTGTGGGCTACTGTATAGAAACCGAAGCTTGATATGGCTGATAACGCAGAAACTAAAACGAACTGTTCGGTAAAAAAAATATTGACCTTATTAAAAAAGAACGCTATCTCATAGGTGTGTATACAGTATGAATATGGTGCGCAGTGGTGAAGATAGTGAAAAGCAAAGTGATAAAAAGAAATAGAATCACAAGTTCTACTTTGCAAGCAGCGAAGTGTGCATAGCAAGAAAAGTACGTGGGGATCATAAGTGATCATTTATATCACAGTCACCTTAGATGATGATAACTCAAATAAATGGCAACAAATAAACGAGAAGGAAGCTGCTAGCATCAGTTATAAAAAACAAACCATATCCATTTTGTCATTCAGACCATTAAACTTTTTTATCCACCAGATTTCCCTCTGTGATAAAAGTTTGGAATTGTCTTTGTCAGGACTAGTTTGTAATATTTCTAGAATAAGAAATCTTAGTTGGACTATATTATGTTTGTGTTCTAAGCAGTGTGCAACTAGGTTGGAGTTAGTATTTTTGTTTTGTATCATCATTTTGTGCTCTGTTATTCTAATCCTAATTTTATATTCCGTTTTTCCAATGTACATCGAGCCACTAGGGCATTTAATACAATGAATCAAGAATGTTGAGTTGCAATCCCCTGAATGCCATAGTTTTACGGGCTTTCCCGACTGTGGATGTGTAATTGTATTTCCAAGAATTATATTATTGCAATGTATGCAGTGATAGCATTTCTGTGTGCCAGTTTCAGAAATGCTGCGTTCTGGTTTAGAATTAATCAGCATTTCTTTGAGGTTCTGGCTTCTTGTATATGCAAATAATGGTTGTTCTTCAAATACATTTTTAAAGTCTGGCTCATGCTGCAGAAGTTCCCAACATTTTTGATAATCCTTTTTGATTACTGCTGATTTGGTGGAATATTTAAATACTAAAACCATTTGATTCTGTGATATTTTATCTCTGGTCAATAACAAAATGTGTCTTTGAATAAATGATGTTCTTTCTTCTGATTTGTCTAATATGGAATCCGGATATCACCTTTGCTTAAAATTGCGTTTTTGATCCACAAGTAATGCTTTGAAAGCTTCCTGTGTGGAAGATATTCTTTTTATCCACAGCATTTGTGAATATGTTACGTTTTGGATGAGGTTAGATGGATGAAAGCTGTTAAACAATAGTAGATTGTTCCTGTCCCTAGGTCTCGCCTAGCTTGGCAGCGCGAATGCGCTGCCATCACATTGCATGGCATGCAGTATATACTGCAGTGTAGAAGCTTCATGGAAGCTCCTCCCACTCTCTGCCCATTGTCTTTTGTCTTAAATGCTGCCTTCCGATTGGTTTGAGGCTTGTTAGTCCCTCCTCATTCATCATTTGTATCATTTTTATCCTACCACAGCTATTGGCCCCTTTACTCCTGGCACTATTTTCTTCCCTGTCACCCAACTCCACCGCCCCTTCCCTCAGTCTGTGACTTCTCAACCTTCCCTGCCCCCCCCACTCCCGTTCATGTTTTCTTGCCTGCTGGCACTTCCGTTTTCATCTTTATTATTGCCACCTTGAAATATGCGAGTTCAAGATACGTGCTGTACAAAAACGTCTTGTGTTTAATGAACTAGATTTTAATGTTACTCTAAATATATTAAGACTCTAGGCAACATTCAAGGTATGCATGGCAACTGATGCCTCTTAGTTCACAAATGGCATTGTTGTCGGGCAGGAGGAGCGGCAGTGTTTTAACTCATGCTTTAAACTAGCACTTTTAATAACTTCCTCTCAATTCAGTGCTATAATCTTGTGTACTAAGGGGACGCGCTAGAGAAATGCACTTTTTTGAATTCAGAAGAGACATTATCGCACATTTACATTATGTTTACCGTATGATTAACATGCCGATCATTTTCACGGCTCGCCTACTGGCTCATATAGGCTTGGCTCATCTCCGGCTGGCTCTACCTGTTAATTAATATATTGGCTCGTGCACCTCTAACAAAGATAGATGAATGGATACATGACAGTGAGCCCGGTAGATGATAGAGAAATAGACTGGTGCAGACAAACAGACAAAGTCAGTCTACATTGCCTCACGTCCGAATCATCACTTTCAATAACCTGGAAATCTGCCGGCAACTCCCGCATGCCCCAACCTCATCCCCCTCACCTATTCTTAGCAGAAGCGGCAGATTCTGAGCTGTGTCCTTCTGGTGCAGAGGAGCACGGCAGAGTCTGTAGAAGCGCTGGGATCCCTAGCCTCTCCGGGCGGGCACCTAAGCCTTACAGGTGCCTTCACACACAGGATAAATGAATACATTTTGTTCTGTGCTGTAGTCCCCCCTCTGTGAGCAATGTCTGGTAGATGAAGCTCTGTGTTAATAAACAAATTCAGAGAGGTGGTTGTGTATAAACAACAGCCACAATACCGTACATTTTGAACGTGTTGTTAAATACCTGCTCATCGAATACCTCATTGGCTGATCATTCCATGGCACTACCAAAATTACATTTGGACATATTTGCTCAACTGTAAAACACTCCCTTCTATGGGTTATTTAACAACTCGGGGCTTTGGGGTTAGGTAACCTACTTTGGATGCTGTGTAAAAGAGTAAATACAAAAATTAATGCAATGAAACTAAGCAACCAGTACTGTCTAAATCACGGTTAAAACTGGTATTGTGTTTAGTTAATGTCGATTTTCTCATAGATGCGAGTAAAATATTCTTAATATCTTAAAGAAATCTGTACACTTTTAACTAATAGCACCGGGCGACCTTTGACAACTAGGCAATTAATACATTTTCATGTACCCCCGAAGCCCCCCTGCCCCCTGCCCACTTGGCAAACTTCATTGCCTCCCAGGGTTTGGGGGATAACCAAGACGCAGGAGAGTGAGTCAAATAGTCTAGAAAATGAAAGAGAAGCCAGGATTCGGATTCACATGCTCTGATCACGATCACGTTGGTTAGTCTGTGAACACTACTTTTATTAATGAGTTTCGCATTAGTAAAGCACCACGGTGTGCATGTGTGGCGACACTTCACCCATGAGGTACGTGCCAAGCAATTGTTGATGCAATCCACACTTTGCGTCTTTTTCAATATATTTATTACGAAGTGCAGGATGTACAATGTCAATAGCTCTAACTCACAAATGCGGGACCTATTTGCATTGCAAATGCTTATTTATCTTGAAGAGTGTAGTTTACAACCTAGTGTTTAATTTAGTTATTTGAACATTCAGGAAGGACATGCTCGTAGTGCTAATGTTGTGTGTGAACTGTATTCGAGCATTTCTCTCATTAAGTTCTTACGGTATAATCCCTTGTGCCACAACTTTGCATACCTATGTCAATATTGGAGTCCATAAGCCTATACAGGATTTTAATGCATCTACTGGAACCCTGTCGGAGCTATGGGCTTTCACACTAGCAGATTTTTCAATGGCATGTATGACCTCTTCTAGACTAACCAGTTGTAAGGGTGCTGGCATTGTAGCATTTGTATCACTTTCAGAGATGAGCAGTTGTTCAATCTGAGGTTTAAAAATGCTTCTATAATGGCTTCTCCAATCTACTGGGTAGACAAGTGCCTCCACCCTAAGCTGTTTCTAGGAAACAGGGAACTTATACCTTTCCAGAACAGTATGGTGTCTTTGGTTCCCGCTGCCTGTTCCATATTGGCCCAAGCCTGTTCTTGTAGTTAGTTCTCTCTTCTTCAGCCCTATCGCTTGTTTATAGATGTATCTGAGGGATTTGCTCGCCTCTCGATTCCTGGGAGTTAGCTGTAAAGCTTTTTTTGGGTTTCTGTTGGTCTGTGTGCATTGATGGTCGAACCACCCTGGTTTCTTTTCCCTATAACCCTTATTGATTGCTTTTAATTTGATTGCAGTTGCAGATGTAATCTTATGATAAGCTGCCACTATCTTGTCTGGGGGGGGGCGCTGGTTTGGTACAGACTATAAAATCCTCCTTATTATCTTTTACAACCTTTTCTAGAAGGGCTGTTTCATTAATCCCAGTCCATTTAAGGATATTCCCATATTTGCTTGCGACGTCAATATGGGCCACTAACTGAGGGGTTACACAATGATTGGTTTACATTTTCAGGATTAAGGTAAGCAGAAGGTGATCGCTAAAACTAGTGAGCTCTGAAATAAGATAACTGAATAACTCCGCACCATTCACTTAGAGTATTATGTGATCAATATATAAACAACTCCTGTTTCCTTGATAAGTATTCAAGGGGACATTTTCCTTGTCACCACCTAGTTCCAGTATTCTAGATTGTATATACGTAATACTTCATTAATGGAGTACCAATATCTGTCATGTGTAAAGTGGGCCTGATTATTCCCTATGGCTTTGCTGTATCTGCATATCTGCATCCATCCATCATTGAGTACTGGCATTTACTGATATTAAAATCCCCCATCCACATGTATACACACTCTACCTCGAGTCCCATTACAAATTGTTCCAGTTCCTTGTCAAGATCCTCCACTGCTTTATATATTGTGCTGTTAAAACACATTATTATAGAAGTTTATCAATACCAAGGGGCAGATTCATGTTAGACTTGCGCCACTTTTACGCCGCCGTTGCGTCACTTTTGTGATGCAGCAGCGGCGTAAACCCTGCGCCACGTTGCGCCCCATTTACATCGTGACGCATCTATGGAGATGCGTCACGGTGTGAAGCCCTGCGCCACATTAAACCTGCATCAGGTTTAATGTATGCAGGGTGGGCGTTCCATCGGAAAAAGCCTCGGAAAAGTGACGCAGTGAAATCTACAAGATTTCACTCAGTCACTTTTCCGACGCTGCTGCGTCAAAACCTTGCGCCTGCTTGAAGCAAGCGTAAGGCATGACGCAGCATGTTAGGTATGGGCAGCCCCTAAACATTGCTGGAGTTGCGTCGTGCTTGCGACACGACTCCAGCAATGCGCCGCCCTTACGCCATCAGAGGCGTCACGCATCTGTTTATCCTTGCGCCACGATGCGCTGCATTGTAAATGCGGTGCATCTGTGGTGCGCAAGGGTAAACTTGCGTGACGCATCTTTCCTGGCGCATCCCTGCTGATTTGCAGGGATGCGCCAGGAAACATAAATCTGCCCCCATGTGTTTTTAATATCAGCCTGTAAAAGGGCCAGCTAAAAAAGGAGTCTTCTTTAGTGTCACTGGAGCTGTAGTTGAAATCAAGATTGTCGAGCCTCCCTTTGCCCATCCATATGTAGATGGAGTTTCAGATGTAACAATAGTAATGAAGCACTCAATGGGAGCCACTTTTCCTGTAAAAGTAACAGCTGCATGGTATTCATATGGTTTTGCCATTTGTGTTATCCAATTTGTTTTTGATTCCTGCAGTGTTCCAAGATCTGATGACTAATGTGTTAATTGAGAGTGTCTCTCTTGTTTCCTGCCCGTGGTCAGCATTCATAGATCTTACATCTCCCAGCCCTCTAATTTCCTCTGTTGCACCGTGATCTTCCCAACGTCAGTCCTGTTCACTAAGACTTGAGAGGAAGCCAAATTTATTTGATCTGGTCACAAAAATGCGAAAAATCTGTCTCTCTCATTCATTCGATGGCATACATATTCCCCTCACGTTCTGATGAAAAGGCCTTTGAGAGGTACTCCCAAGTGTCACTTCTTCTTCTATGGACACTGGGTAACCCAGGTGGGATAGGCATACTTACTAACTAAGCTGATTGGTGCAGGTTGTGCACTTATTGTGGGCTCGTGGGTTATAATGGCGGTTTGTTCTGTGCATGCAGCAACTCCTCTGTGGGCTGTAACGGTTACGTTTTTGGGTGTATTGTCAAGCACTGCAACTCTCGCTTTGATTTTTCTAAGCTCTACGTCTACCTTTCGATCTATATTATCAAGCTTTTCATGTACTTTTTTATCAGTGCCTCCATCTTCTTGTTTACAGGCGTATCTTGGGCCTTCACATGCCGCTTATAGTTGTCACTTTTTTTGGTTATGCTGGCATTAGAGGCCCTAGGTATCTTTTTGGGGATAATACTAGGGGTCCCTCACATGTGTTTGCTGTTTATTTTTCTGGTGGCAAATTTGGATCTTGATCATATGAAAGATCAATTAATTCCAATGGCTGGTTGGAAACACAAGACGAATGATTTACCCTTATTGGACTCCTAATGGTTCAACTACATCTATATGGGTTAGGGACTCAATAATTGATGGTATCATATCACCCGTGGCCTCCACGATAGTTCTATACAGGGCCTCTAGCGGCATGTTTAGTTTGTTTATTTTATTATATTTATCGATAAAGTTTTATATAGCTCGAACATGATCCCGAAGGATATCAGAGCACTTCACAATTGGAGGGAAAGGAAGGTAATAATTGCAGTACAGGCATCGTATAGGAATATCAAACAAAGCATATATCAAATATGAATACCAAAGAAAACAGTTAAAATCAAAAGGGGTAAACAAAAAATAAGACAATAATTGGTACATAGTGAGCTAGGAGGGGAGCAAATGATTAGTAAAAGAAGAATAGCACCCAGCGCAGGGCTTAAAGGTGCAAGTCTAATGCATTAGAGCAGACAATCCAAAACCCTTTTAAGGCGAGAACTTGTTCAGAAGGAATCTTTTTACTTTCAATTTGAAAGCAACCTTGGAGGAATTTCTACATATTTCCAGTGGGAGTGAGTTCCAGATCTTCGGTGCAGAGCCGAAGAAAGCACTGTGCCACGTTCTCTTTTTGCAAAAGATCTGTGGTTTCAGGAGGAGAGAGTTAGCACTCCTTGAAAGGTCTATCCCCTCCGGATAAATCTAGCTTTTGCGCTAGATAACTGGGGGTTTTGAAATGGAGGGCTTTTTGAGACAGGCAGGCAATCTTTAGCTGTATTCTTGTTTCATAAGGCAACCAATTTAGGGATTTTAAGACTGGGGAAATGTGCACATTTCTTTTGGTACCCGTAACCAATCTGGCAGCAGCATTCAATGAAGCCCTTATTGGGGCCAAGGTATATTTGGGGAGGCCAAAGAGCGTAGCACTGCTGTAGTCTAGCCTTGGCAAAACAAGCGCTTGGACCACTTGCTTGAAGTCAGGTTGTGGGAGGAGAGGTTTGAGATTCATGTGTGTCCTCATAAGGTGATTAGCTCCCTTGCACACATTGCTAATATGATTCTTCATGTTCAGATGCTTGTCCAGGGTTATTCCGAGAGATTTCGCTGAGTCAATAATGAGGGGAGGGCAATTGAAGGCTGTGAGGTGGTTCATCCAAAGGTCTGACTTGGGGATGTGATTCGGAGGAGACATGAGAAGGAATTCTGTTTTGGAGGTGTTGAGCAGGAAGTGGTTCTCGGTTAACCAGGTTAAATCGTTAGGGTAGTGATGAGTGATACGAGGTTATCTGGGGAAGGGATTTTCAGATAAAGTTGCGTGTCATCCACATACAAATGGAAGAGAATGTCCGTGGAATTTAGTGCATTGGCTAATGGTTCCAAGAACAAGTTAAAGAGTATGGGAGATAGGGCGGACCCTTGGGGCACCCCCATGGATCCTGGTGATGGCTGAGAGAGAGAGAGTGGTTCGCATTAACTCTTTAGGATCTGTGGTGGAGGAAGGACGAGAACCATTGCCACACTAGACCAGAAAGGCCATCCTGTGCTCCAAAATGAATAGGAGATTAACAGTGTCAAATGCAGGGCAAAGGTCAAGGAGGATAAGGAGGCAAGATTCATGTGCCCACTCCGAAAGCCAGATTGATTTTGGTCCAGGATCTGGAAATTCTCGATGTGAGCACAGAGTTGAGATTGGACGGATTTTTCTAGGAGTTTGGCTAGAGTGGGGATGTTAGAGATAGGGCGTAAGTTGTTAAGGACAGTCCTATCTGCTGTAGTTTTTTTTTAATATAGGTGTTACCTGAGCTGCTTTTAGGCACTCCAGGATCATTCTTTGTGACAGAGATGCGTTGACAATCTTTGTCCAGATGGGGGTGATGACATCCTTGATTTCTTTGAAGATGGAAGGTGTCAGCAGGTCGCTGAAGTGATTAGATGGGTTGAAGAGTCTTGTTAATGTCTCTTTCACTGAGTGGAGTAAAGGTGCACCATGAGGCATTGTTCTTAGTGCTCATGCTAATTGGTTCGATCTTCTCTAATAGGGCCGGGGGGGGGCGCAGACCCAGGGGATAGCCATAGAGCCTTCCTAGAGTCAAGATCAATATTGATGAGTCTTGATTTCTCAGTAAAGGAGGCAGCCAGATCATCGCATGAAAGTGGGCTGACTCCAGAGTCAGAGCGGTTTGGTGCTTCCACCGCTTGTTGTTTAACCAGCTCAAAAAGTTTCTTGGGGCGATGAGCGGCTTGGTTAAGTTGGGATCTGAAGTAGTCTGCCTTCGTGCTCTTGATTTGTTTGTGACAGGAGCTCCTTGCCGATCTAAGGATTTTTAGCTGGTCCAAGGATAGTTTTGGATCTCCAGGATCAATTGATTGGCCTAAGGTTGCGGCGTTCCGCGTTTAAGTTGCCGTTGAACCGTGGTTTGGTTATTTTGTTGAAGTATTTTTTTGTTGTAGTGGAGGAATGGAATCCATGATGCTAGAGATAGTAGAGTTGTAGAAGTCAGGGAATACATGAACCTCAGACATGTCAACTTGGGAGGAGAGGGCAACTTTGTAGTGGGTTGCTAGTTCGGCTGTATTGATATCTCTGCGGTCCCTTTTCCAGATCTTCGATTTCGTTGGTTGAGCCTTCCTCAGAGACACCTCCATGTTAATATAAAAGAAGATGATGTGATGTTCGGACCAATCGTAAGGGGTAATGGTATCTAGTGTGATGGTGTGTCCTTTGGTGATGATGAGGTCCAGAATTTCTCCTTTATTATGAGTTGGCTGGTCACAATGTTGAATCAACTCATGATCATTTTAGAAGGATTTGAGGCATGTTACAGCTTGGTGATAGAGGTTAGGCCAGTGAAGGTTGAAATCACAGAGGACAATATCGGACATAACTGAATCGACATTGACAGAGATGATTTCCATTAATTGTTCAATGAAGGGGAGGTTGTCCCCAGGGGGTGATAAAGTGTGTGTAGTTTGCACACCGGAAGGTTGTTACTCTATATGTTGAGACAAAGGTATTCGCAAGAGGATGGCGTAAAGGACTTCAAGTGGGAGACCGAGAGTGTGCTCCGATGTATACAAGCTAGTCCACCGCCAAACTTCATAGCTCTGTCTAGACGAATGATGTCATGGGCAGGAGGCACTAGGAGGTCTAGGATAGGAGTGGAAGAGGGATTGAGCCAAGTTTCAGTGAGGATGATGATGTCTATCTCATTGTGTTGGATGAAGTCGAAAATATCAGAGGCGTGTTTGCTGGCTGACCTGCAATTGAGTAGTACACATTTGAGTTGTACCGGTGTATGGGAGGAGGGGTCTGTATAATGTTCACTCTCATGAGGTTGTAATTTTTCATGACTCTGAGGTTGTGAGGGGGTTCTCTGTTCGGGTTAGCGTGAATGGCTTGAATTAGCCCTGGAGGAATCTTGTTGGAGTCTAGAATGAGTGAGTAAGAGTTGAGTAAGTCATCGATATTGTTAGATGCGAGATAGGCCTTCGATCTTCTGGGGTGGGAGGGTGCATTAGGAAGGGATTACTGTTTTAGAGATAGAGAGGGGGGAAAGCTGACCAAGGCAAGCTCTAACACTAGCAGGGGCTCTGGGCATATTCGCAAGAGTGAGGAGGGAGCTGATCAACGGGAGATGTTCAATTGAAAGTTCTTTCAAATCATGAAGTTCGACGGTGAGAAGGTGCAGCTGAAGGGATATATCGTCCAGACGCGCCACCAGGTCTGAGTGCTGGGTGGAGAGGCGTGGTCTCTGTGTGCCAGAGAGGTCTAAGGTGGTATTGTGAGGTTACAGAGGGGGAGTTGGTCATCGGGGACTTTTGGTGATCCAAGATGCATGGATAGAGAGGTTGGTAAAGGTGACAGGATGGGAAGGCCATTGACCTGAGAGTCAGGGATGGTCAAGTAAGGGTTGAATGGGTTTGGCTGATAATGGTCCGTGGAGGGCAGTTGCCAGGTCTCCAGCCTAGCAGGTGGCGTAGAAAGAGGGATGCAGGAAGAGGGATCTTTCGTTGAGGGCAATAGCGGTAGGGTGAGAGGGAACCTCTCAGCTCAAGAATCAGGCTGTATCGGACTGGAGAATGGTGAGAAGAGCGAACCAGTAGGCCCGCCTGCCTTCTGAGTTGGAGGTCTAGTGTAATGAGTCAGTCTGACAGGGGACTGAGAGGCTCTAAGATCAACTAAGGGGGGAGAATGGTTTAGGTAGAGTGTGGACCTCCCGGCTGTGGTGGGGGAACTGGTTAAGTCCAAAGTAGTGGTAGGGGTCATTGGATTTAACCGAGACAGCCTTTTTGAATGTAGGGAAGATGTTGACCATCATGGCTAGGTTGACATTAGAAGCTTGGATAAGGATGATACCATTATTGTAGAGGGTGTTAGTGGCATTAGTGTTGAAGGTGAGCGAGGGCGACCATGAGGTGCTTCCTAGTGCCTGATATTGCATGGAGTAGATAACAATCTGCCAGCATGGTTGCTTTCTGGAATAGAAGATGAGGTCATTAACTATACTACCCTGGTTTACACAGAAGTAGACGTCTGAGATTAATGTACCGTGTCTGGCTTTGAGTATGCAATGTTTGCGTTTTTTGGCTGCATTTTTGGAGAGGTTAGGCGGGTAATTGATGATGAAGGCATTAGATCCTGGGGGGCCGGACTTATCTCCATTCTGAAAGTGTGTCCTAGCGAGGAAGGGGCCCCAAAGATGAGTTTATGGAGGTGAGGGTAATTTTGTTTCCCAGATAAAGCTTAAAATAGCAGATAGGAGACCGAGTGGGTAGGGAGAATAAGTTGAGAACAGATAATTAAGGTTCCATTATTTCCGTTGGCGGAGGGAGACTGTAAAAGGAGTCTAGGTGAACTGGGGGGGGTGAGAGAAAGAAAAAAAATGATGGGGAAGCAGGCTGCAAGAAAACTGTGAGTAAAGGAGGAATTAAATAAAAGCAAAAGTTGCAGCTAGCCTTTCTTCTGCATTAAATATTTCATTTTCCATTAGGCCCACAGCATCCGTTTAATAGTTAGTGATATTGTTGCAGGGATTCTGCTCATGCCCAGAACTATGTGCAGAAATTAAGGAAACCAGGACCTCAGTGAATTGTGGTGTACCAAAAACTCACCTCAGTACCCAGAACACCTATCCGACCAGCATTAGTGTCCCATTCGTTATCCGTATTCTCTCGGAGGTCCCAATGTATAGACAACCCAGAACAAGCGACTTAGAGTACTCTCAGGAAGGGTGGGAATCAGAAATACCTGTTTGTTATTATTCTCATATCTGTCCACAACAAGAGTAATCAGAGACACGGTAAAGTTTAAAAGGTTTATTTTATAAACTATGTGTCCTAAGATGCAGTACTTTGGCTAACATAAGCAGACAAATGATTATAATTAAAACCATCAGCATTGTTACAATACCATAGAAAATGAAGGGAGAAATCATGTTACAAATGACAGTGGAATACAGCCACCTTCCCTTCGCTAGTAGGCTAGTATTATTATACTACTAGAAGTTCTCTAGGCTTGAATGGGGAACCTCATACCGTAAAGATCAGCTTAGGTGAATCACATCACAGGATCAGCTATGCTCTGCGCCTGGAAATGTTCTTCTCCAGAATGTGTTTCTAACGCATGCAAACAGTAATATTAAAGGCTCTCGACACCCAGGTGTTTGCAGCTGTGTGCATATTATGGGTAGAGAGTGGGCCGATCAACCTGAACTCAAAAACATACATTGTCTGTTGGCTCAGAGTGTTTTGCACACAATGTTCAGACCAAGGTCGCAGTGCACGTCTAGGGATGTGAACAACAGACAGTTCTCATGTGAAGAAAAGGCAAGCAAGCAGTTTTCAAATAATAACAAGTCTCTGCAGTGTCGTGTGCAAAAGCAGCAAAAGTGGCAAGATGGCTTTTCTAACATCTAATGCGCTTATGCTAACATAACAATGTATGCATCTAAATCGGTGCCTTCACTACAATATCATTGGTAGATTTCAAGTTCTTAAAGCTTTTCCCCACAGGGCCTTGAGTGAGTTTCCTCTTAACCATTTTGCAGCGGAGTAAAGAGTTCTTGCCTTATAAAATAATGAAAAAAGAAGAACATTTACTACCTTAGTTTGTGTAAGGGGTCCCAGGAAACGAATCCAAAAGGGATGGCACTGCCCAGCCTCTGGCAGTCGCAGATGGGCCCAGAAGGGCTGGCCCTGGGTGCGGGCTTTACCTGTGCACATTCCACACTGTGGGATCCAGAAGTGTGCTTTATTGCGCTGAGTACAAGTGGCAGGAGGTGCGGCAGTTGGGAGATGCTGAAAGCCCACCTCCAGGACCCAAACAGCCTCCTGGGACTAGAAGTCCGGCCAAAAACACTGCCGCTCTGAGGGATCCAGAAGTGTGCTTTATAGCGCTGAGGACAAGTGGCAGGAGGTGCTGCAGTTGGAAGATGCTGGAGAGGCCACCTCCAGGACCCAAACAGCCTCCTGCAACTAGAAGTCCCACCAAAAACACTCCCACTCTGCGGGATCCAGAAGTGCGCTTTATATCACTGAAGACAAGTGGCAGCAGGTGCAGCACATGCAGCAGGTGGAAGATGCACGAGAAGCCACCTCCAGGACAAAACAACCACCTGGGACTCGAAGTCCAGCCGAAAACACTTCCACACTATGGATCCAGATGTGCACCTTATAGCACTGAGGACAAGTGGCATGAGGTGCAGCTGATGTAAGATGCAGTAGACGCCACCCCCAGGACCCAAACAGCCTCCAGGTACTCGAAGCTTTGCCAAAAACACTCCAGCAGTGCAAGATCCAGAAGTGTGCTTTATAGCACTGAGGACAAGTGGAAGCAGGTACGGTGGGTGGAAGATGCAGGAGAGTCTGCCTCCAGGACCCAAACAGCTTCATGGGACTCGAAGTCCAGTTAAAAACTATATTTTGAGTCTTTATGACTATACTCCACTGTTGTAATTACTACAGTGCGACTGGTGTCGATACATGCCGAATGATGAACCATGCCACTGCTAGTGAGTGAGGGCAATTTTTCCCAAAAAATGTGAGATCATGCGAGAAGATTGAAAATTCCGATGTTTCATCAATCTTTTGGGGTTTTGTGATTATGAATGGGAGGTTGATTGATGATTGTTCCTCTTTCCTCTTCTTTGTGTGTATAGACCCACAGTATCCTCCTCAGATCACTTTTGGGCCTGTGAAAAACAGAAAACAGAAGAAGACTGTACCTGCTGTCTGTGATTTGAGGAGAGCCCTAAAAATTGGACTTGCTTTGCCTCTTGTACCCAGGATAAAGAGTTGGCCTCCAAAGGTCATAAAGCTAACCTCCTGTTTGCAACTGGGACACCTCCTATTTGCCATAGGGACACAGCAAGAAGGTTTTTTCAAGCATTCCCTTCTGACCAGTTCCACCAGGACTTGCTCTGGACCCTGCTGCTGGCCCCTGCCGGAGTGAGTCTCGACCCCCAAATCCTATCACCAAGTACTCCTCCTAAAGTTTCACGAAACCTGGGGCTTTGAAACCTTTTGCCAACTTTTTGCCCTTAGAACCAGCGTGAGACCAGGACAAACCTGCCAAGCCAATCTGCCAAGAGTTCATTGCCCCTGGAATTATGTTTACTGCAGCTCCCTCTTCTTTCTTCTCAGCAACTGCAAATTTGGTTAAGCGTGCCCACCGTCGACCGGCATCCGATGACATAGATCCCTCTTCAGCCACAGCTAGCAGCCTTGCCCCGCTGAGTCAATTTGAGTTCCAGATAAGTTTCTAAGTCTGAACGTTGAAAGCATCAACAGCCCAAGCCACTGCCTGTATCTGATTGATGTCAAAGGCTGTTTGGCTGCGAAACCTGAACTTTTCCCACTCAGAAATTTCTGGCTTTCATTAATGATTTAAGAGAGACCTCTGATTTTGGCTCTACATTGACATTGAGGCTGCTGCCTCGGTGAATACTTTTGCTCCATGAAAGCGTGAAGGTAACTTTTTGACTGGGACACATCTGGTCCTTTTATTTGACATGTGCTCCATCACAGTTCGCCTTAAAACTTACCCTCATCCTGGTCAGGCATAACCAGATAACAGCAATTGGCTCTTAACACTTTTTAAATTGAAAATTGAAAAAATCACAACTCCAGCTCTACTTATTGGATGTTTGTCATTTTGGTGTCATTTTATTTAGCAATATGTACTCTATTGTACTATTCTTGTGTTGTAGTTTGACTTCATTATTTTTTGAGTACTGCATAGATACTTTATGCATTGCTTCTAACTTAAGCTTGTCTGCTCTGTGCCATAGCTACCAGTGGATAGAGCAGACATAAATGTAATGACTTTGAGGGTTTAACCAGTCAAGGATTGTGGTTATTATTTGAGGTCAGTACTCAACCCCCTCAAATAATACTCCAATTTCTTACTGTAGTATTTTAGCAAACTTACACCTGTGCCTAATCTGTGCCTGTGACCCTATCTCTGATAATTCACCTTAGATATTAGGGAGGTACACTATAATTGGGATAGCACAATGTAAATGGTTTACAAATTAAGTAGAACTAGTAGGTGGATCATAAAACCTGTCACTGAACCCACCATCAAACTGTATTGCATTTTGATGTGATGTTAAAGGGCTTTCTTTTTAGTGAGATAAGCAATTGATTGGACGGTGAATTATTGTCTCTGTGGTTTGACTATATGATTTCTGAGTCTTTGCCCCTTGATGAGAAGCCTTTGATTGCTTAACCTCACTTCCTTGAGAGTTAAGTGAGGATGGGATGTAATTAGAATAGTTTGCAGGAGCATAATAGGATGGACCAATGGATGTCAGAGGCAAATGACACCAACCACCACAGTTGTGTCCCAGTAGATTCTGTCTGCCATGTGGCTCCTCGAATGGATCTGACAATGTACTTTACATGTTTTAAGTGAGCTACATGAGAAAAGTTTCCCTTGCCTCTTTTGTTCAATTAAAATAGATTTTAAATGTTTATTTTCCTTCTATATTTTCACAGAAATCACAGCTTTAAAGCAAAAAGGTGCCATGGTGACATACAGGGGACCTGTTCATTGTGTTAGTATGATCCTGCGTCATGAAGGGTTAGCAGGACTTTACCGAGGAGCTAATGCAATGATTCTCCGAGATATTCCTGGATATTGCCTGTACTTTATCCCTTATGCATTTTTGTGTGAATGGATCACACCCGAAGGTCACACAGCACCAAGTGCCTTTTCTGTCTGGATGGCAGGAGGTATTGCAGGTAATGTACTTTGAGCTGTTCAATGAAGATACTACCAATTTTTACTTGTCTTTAATTTATATGTTGATGACATTTTGATCATTTGGCCACCCCTTATATATTTAAGTCTGTTGTTAGCCGATATCATTAGTTTTTTTTAAAAAAAACTACTAAATAAATGAATGCAATTGCTTACATACATTCTAATGCTTCAGTTAGCCCTCTTCTCTATTGGTAGTGTTATTCATGTTTTGCCTCCACCAACCACCTAATTACGCATCGGGCAGTGGGTCAGCCGACTTCAGTTATTGCCTCGCTTCAGCGTAAGTGCTGCCATTTTGCTTGTGCAGAACATACACAATAGCTTCAAAAGTAGACCCCTTCAGTACCAGGAGTACCATCATGGAATGTTGGGTCAATGGGACAGACGTACGACCTGCCAAATAGCGTCTCGCAAATTGTGCCGCCTTTGCGACTCGCAATTTGCGAGGCGGTGTTTGGCATGTACAACAGTGTGTTTAACACTTTTTGCGATTCCCAATGGGATCGCAAATTGCGAGGCTCATGACAATTAATGAGCTTCTCACAATTTGCGAGCCCATTGGGAATGACAGGCCCTCCCAGGGATGGTGGCCTGCTGGGCTCAGCAGACCACCATGTCTGGCCCTTCTCATGTGCAAATGCATTACCACCTACTTGAAGTAGGTGATAATTTGCGAGCGTTTTGCGACCGTAAATGTGGGTGCAAAACATTGGTACATAGCTTTGCGGTTGCTATAAGGAAAAGGAATGCACCTACCTAATAGCGAGTCGCAAAACAGTATTTTGCGAGTTGCAGTTTATTTTCGACTCGCAGAATACTGTTTGTGCATGAGCCCATGGTTTTTAGCGTGGCCAAACCGGTCTAAGATCCTTTTGTGCACACTAAAAAGCATCATACATCTGGCCCAATGTATCCTTTTTAAGTTTGTAGTACATATGTGTGTGTGTGTGTGTGTTTGTGTATATATATATATATATGCACTGAAAAAACCATAGGTTTCAGACATGTTATAGTTAGCGGAAATTTTACTGATAAAAAACCAATGAAATTCCCCCGTTATAGTTAGTGCAGGCAACTATAACTCACGCGACCGCAATCCTCTGCTGATGCTAATACTGTATTTAGACACTTATTTGCCCATGTCTTCTTCCATAAATTTTTAGCTATACATATATTAGAAATATTTTTTTTTCATAAAGACACATATGTCATCAGCAGAAGATTGCGGTCGCGTGAGTTGCCTGCACTAACTATAACGGGGGAATTTCATTGGTTTTTTATCAGTAAAATTTCCGCTAACTATAACATGTCTGAAACCTATGGTTTTTTCAGTGCATTTGCAAGGTTTTTTAAATGCTAATTCCTAACTATAACGTGTGTGAAACCTATGGTTTTTTCAGTGAATTTGTACGTTTTTTTAAATGCTAAGTTACTTTACGCCATTCGTGGCGTGCACGCCCACTTAACGCAGTTCGTTCCGTGCGCGCACGGTGCGCTTCGCGCACCGTGCGCGCACTGTGAGCACGCGGTGCGCTTCGCGCACCGCGCGCCCACTTTACGCAGTTAGTGCCATACACGCAAGGTGGGCACGCAGTGCGCTACGCGCACCGCGTGCCCACGTTACGCACCGTGCGCACATGGAGGACATATTATGCGCTTCCTTGTGATAGGTAATCTGTTAAATTTAATTTGTAAGTGATGACAATAATATGCCATGCACAGAGAGTGTTTTTTTTTTTAATTAAAATTTTTAGCGTAAGCGCACCGTACGCGTACGGTAAGCGTAATCGGCGAAATTTTCAAAAAATAAAAATTTACCGTTTTTGGCCTTTGAGGACTCAACTAACATGGCTATGTGCATGGGCGCTGTCTAAACAGCCCCTTTATATGTTTTTTGCCTTTATTTACAGCCCCCCCCTCAGAGTGCGAGAGAGAAAATGGCGGCCGCCGCTTCCTGGTTTCGACCGATTCGAATGTTTACTTAGACTTAACAGCCAATCAGAATCGCGCTCGCGCACGCCACCGTACGCGTACGGTAAGCTTACGGTAAGCGTACCGTAAGCTGGCTCAGATATATATATTGATTTAAAGGCTATTTTCTCAGAATCTACTGAACAGATTTACACCAAACCTACAAAAGGCACTTCCTTGACCTGAGGACTACCTCTCTGCCAAATTTCTAGTAATTCTGTTCAGCCGTTCGGGCTGTAGCCTTGTCTAAAGGTCCTATGGAAAAATGCATGGGAAAAACGCGTTTTGGGACCCCCCTTTTATCTCAGCCCCCGCTTGACGAATCCCCCCGAGACTTTCAGGGTAGGAGCGGAGCGTAGTGCCCCACCTATTTTGAGAAATTCGCGAGGATTCGTCGACCGGCGCCAAAGTTATTCAAAATAGAATGTTGCGGATTTCCTATGGAAAAGGGGTCCTAACTATAACTACCTACTGGCGACCGCCAGTAGGTAATGTATATATGTAAATATACATTACCTACTGGCGGTCGCCAGTAGGTAGTTATAGTTAGGACCCCTTTTCCATAGGAAATCCGCAACATTCTATTTTGAATAACTTTGGCGCCGGTCGACGAATCCTCGCGAATTTTTCAAAATAGGTGGGGCGCTACGCTCCGCTCCTTCCCTGAAAGTCTCGGGGGGATTCGTCAAGCGGGGGCTGAGATAAAAGGGGGGTCCCAAAACGCGTTTTTCCCATGCATTTTTCCATAGGACCTTTAGACAGGGCTACAGCCCGAACGGCTGAACAGAATTACTAGAAATTTGGCAGAGAGGTAGTCCCTAGGTCAAGGAAGTGCCTTTTGTAGGTTTGGTGTAAATCTGTTCAGTAGATTCTGAGAAAATAGCCTTTAAATCAATATATATATCTGAGCCAGCTTACGGTACGCTTACCGTAAGCTTACCGTACGCGTACGGTGGCGTGCGCGAGCGCGATTCTGATTGGTTGTTAGATCTTAGTAAACATTCGAATCGGCCGAAACCAGGAAGCGGCGGCCGCCATTTTGTGTGTTTCACTCAGAAAAAAAAGAGTGAAAACAAGAAAAGGGGGCAAGGAGGAGAGTTACAGACCCCCTTACATTTGTGAGGGGGTCAAAGAAGGACAGAAAAGTACAAAGAAAACATTTATTGATTTTAAAAAAAATCACGGGGTACGTGTACGGTAAGCTTACGGTAAGCGTACGGAAGAAAAAAAAAATAAAAAAAGAAATGAAATGCAGATTTAAGAGTTTAGATATTAGGGGGCTCTAAAAAGAGCCGTTGTGTTTATGAAGTGATTTTTTAAGTGGTACCTACAAGTAAGTACCGATGCAGAGTCTAAGGTTCAAGAGGAAGACTCTGTTCCCTTCATCATTGAAGTGCACACCATCTCCTCTATAAATGTCTTGCATGTCATAACGCAAGTTGTTGTGGTAAATGGCACCCATACCATAGTCACGGAGGAAAGCAGAAACAGATTTGTTGACGTGCTTCCTTGCTTTGTCAATTTGCGGACAGAAATGATTGGACCAGTTCCATTTTTGCCTTTGGCATATGTTGGAAAACACAAAGGCAGTTTTAGGGAAAAGAGAAAACAGTTGTGCAAAGGTGTCCTTCATAAGCATTTCCAGACCTACCCCAGTCAAAGTGCCTAGGTCATTGCCACCACAGTGCACTATTATGAGGTCAGGGTGTTGGATTTGCATGAAGGATTTCACCAATGGCATCAATTGGTGCCACTTTAACCCTCTCTGACCAATCCATTTAATGTCTACATTTGGCAAAGCAAGGTCTCTCACCATACCTGTTTTCTCTGCAAACTTTTCACTCCAGAAGACATAGCTGTGCCCTACAATCCACACTGTGAACATCTTCAAAGGAGATCTGGATGCACTCAGGAGGTGTAATTCAGTAGAATGGGAAAAAGAAATGAAAAACAGTTTGGAAATGGAGGCATACATATTTTTTTTTTAAAAAAAAGAACTGATTGGCTGTTTCATACCATTCTACACTAAAAACTAGGCTGTATGTGTAAATTGATAGAAGCATGTTTTGTATTGGTACAGAAAAATGTGTTACCAAAGAACAGTACTATGGATTTGCTGTAAGGTTTGAAAAGTCAAGCACTCTTGCTCTGTGGAATTGAAACATTGTTGGGCGAACTTCTGACCTAACTCCACACAGCAGTGTTCCATGAGGTGTTGCTATGGTAGCAGGCAGAAGTCAAGTTGGGGGAAGGGTACTTTAAGAAAAGGGTTGGTTTTCAACCAATAGAAATGTGTGATTACATTTGAAAAAAAGGGGGAAGCACTGAGATTTGAAACTTACATGTATATGTGTGGAAAAATAGAGGGAAACTTTGCCATTTTCTAGTTCTGCTGAGAGGAGAGAGGTGTAGAGAACAGAGATCCTGGCTCTGATAATCTGCTGTTTGAGTGCCACATTTCTTTCACAACTAACTAATTTTAAAGGTGAGTTATGAGTTTGAGAGGGGATGTATATGGTAAATTAAGAAATGAATAATAGAATTGGAATTCCTTTTGTAGAAGTTGTGTTTATTATTTTCTGTTTTAGGAGAAATTTAAATGTGAGGAACATGTAAAATAATATGGACTATTTTTTCATGATAAATTAAGGTGTAGTGGTAAAAATAAGGAATACTTTAAGGGTTTGAGGTTGCAGTCAGTAATGCAAATACATTCAGCATCACTAAGGCTGGTTGCCCTTGCTGGAGTGTAGGCAGTCACCGAGGATACACATGGTGGTGGTCTGAAAAAGCAGTTTGGACATGGGCTTTTTAAAAAAATCTAAAAAGTGGATTCATAATGTGTCAGTCTGTAAAAGTGATTTTCACTTGCCAAAAAAAAAGAGCAGTAAGTGTGCATTTAAATTGGCAAAGAAATTTCGTTTTGTGACTAATGTGAAAACATGACTCTGTGTGCAAATAGGAATTACAGGCAGAGATTTATTGCGTTTTGCTCTGGTGATTTCACAGTTGCATTAGTAGGAAAAAGGGGGAGCGATTTTTTGGGGGAAGAAGCAGACTCTTAGCACACACCCAGCTCCTTTCCATGTATAATCATGCACAGTATTTAGAAGCGAGTGGGGTTTTGAGGTTTCAGTCTGTAATGCAAATACATTCAGCATCACTAAGGCTGGTTGCCCTTGCTGGAGTGTAGGCAGTCACCGAGTATACACATGGTGGTGGTCTGAAAAAGCAGTCTGGACATGTGCAATTAAAAAAATCTAAAAAGTGGATTCATAATGTGTCAGTCTGTAAAAGTGATTTTCACTTGCCAAAAAAAAAGAGCAGTAAGTGTGCATTTAAATTGGCAAAGAAATTTCGTTTTGGGACTAATGTGAAAACATGACTCTGTGTGCAAATAGGAATTACAGGCAGAGATTTATTGCGTTTTGCTCTGGTGATTTCACAGTTGCATTAGTAGGAAAAAGGGGGAGCGATTTTTTGGGGGAAGAAGCAGACTCTTAGCACACACCCAGCTCCTTTCTATGTATAATCATGCACAGTATTTAGAAGCGAGTGGGGTTTTGAGGTTTCAGTCTGTAATGCAAATACATTCAGCATCACTAAGGCTGGTTGCCCTTGCTGGAGTGTAGGCAGTCACCGAGGATACACATGGTGGTGGTCTGAAAAAGCAGTCTGGACATGTGCAATTAAAAAAATCTGAAAAGTGGTTTCATAATGTGTCAGTCTGTAAAAGTGATTTTCACTTGCCAACAAAAAAGAGCAGTAAGTGTGCATTTAAATTGGCAAAGAAATTTCGTTTTGGGACTAATGTGAAAACATGACTCTGTGTGCAAATAGGAATTACAGGCAGAGATTTATTGCGTTTTGCTCTGGTGATTTCACAGTTGCATTAGTAGGAAAAAGGGGGAGCGATTTTTTGGGGGAAGAAGCAGACTCTTAGCACACACCCAGCTGCTTACCATGTGGAATCATGCACAGTATTTAGAAGCGAGTGGGGTTTTGAGGTTTCAGTCTGTAATGCAAATACATTCAGCATCACTAAGGCTGGTTGCCCTTGCTGGAGTGTAGGCAGTCACCGAGGATACACATGGTGGTGGTCTGAAAAAGCAGTCTGGACATGGGCTTTTTAAAAAAATCTAAAAAGTGGATTCATAATGTGTCAGTCTGTAAAAGTGATTTTCACTTGCCAAAAAAAAAGAGCAGTAAGTGTGCATTCAAATTGGCAAAGAAATTTCGTTTTGTGACTAATGTGAAAACATGACTCTGGGTGCAAATAGGATTTACAGGCAGAGATTTATTGCGTTTTGCTCTGGTGATTTCACAGTTGCATTAGTAGGAAAAAGGGGGAGCGATTTTTTGGGGGAAGAAGCAGACTCTTAGCACACACCCAGCTGCTTACCATGTGGAATCATGCACAGTATTTAGAAGCGAGTGGGGTTTTGAGGTTTCAGTCTGTAATGCAAATACATTCAGCATCACTAAGGCTGGTTGCCCTTGCTGGAGTGTAGGCAGTCACCGAGGATACACATGGTGGTGGTCTGAAAAAGCAGTCTGGACATGGGCTTTTTAAAAAAACTGAAAAGTGGTTTCATAATGTGTCAGTCTGTAAAAGTGATTTTCACTTGCCCAAAAAAAAGAGCAGTAAGTGTGCTTTCAAATTGGCAAAGAAATTTCGTTTTGGGACTAATGTGAAAACATGACTCTGTGTGGAAATAGGAATTACAGGCAGAGATTTATTGCGTTTTGCTCTGGTGATTTCACAGTTGCATTAGTAGGAAAAAGGGGGAGCGATTTTGTGGGGGAAGAAGCAGACTCTTAGCACACACCCAGCTCCTTTCCATGTATAATCATGCACAGTATTTAGAAGCGAGTGGGGTTTTGAGGTTTCAGTCTGTAATGCAAATACATTCAGCATCACTAAGGCTGGTTGCCCTTGCTGGAGTGTAGGCAGTCACCGAGGATACACATGGTGGTGGTCTGAAAAAGCAGTCTGGACATGGGCTTTTTAAAAAAACTGAAAAGTGGTTTCATAATGTGTCAGTCTGTAAAAGTGATTTTAACTTGCCAAAAAAAAGAGCAGTAAGTGTGCATTCAAATTGGCAAAGAAATTACGTTTTGTGACTATTGTGAAAAGAAATGTAGTAATATATTTAAATAAAATAAAGGAATTTTTTTTTAGTTTTTTTCAGGTATTGCTGAAGAGCAGTGGACAAAATTTAAGATGCCTACAAAATCCAGAGTTCAAAAAACGCACAAAAAAAACCTATATTTGAAGACAACTAGAGGACCAAAGTTAGTAGAAGATGCTCATGTTGGGAAAAAGAAAAAATCTTCTGGTAAGCAGAAAAAACAATTTCTAAAAAATATATTCAAAAGAATGAAAAATGTACAAAATGTCTGTACTCGAAAGGATGTTTTGAACAAAAAAGGAGAGGAAAAAATTGACAATTTAATTAATGCAAATATACCTTCAGCAACTGAAAAGATTTATATAAATAGAAAAACAGCGTTTAAAGAGATACGTAGAAAAATGTTTCAGAGAAGAGTTTTGTCCAATTTGATGAAGGATGTGAAGAAATATAAGAAAAAGACAAAGTTTTATAAAAGAAAAAAAGAAATAGAAGCCATTGCAGCAAAGGCATTAGAATTAAAAAGGAAACTATTCATTTTAATTTTGAATAGGATGCGTACATTAGACAAAATGGTTAATGTACTGAAATCACATAGCAAAAGGAAAAGAGTAGTGAACAGAACAAACTTTTGTAAAGTGTTTTTAGGAAAGTGGATGCATAGTTCAAGTAGTGAACCTTTTTTTAATGAAGAGAGCTATTTTCAAAGTAATAGTTTGCTGCATGCAGTTGACACCAGAGGTCGTTCTTACGAAGTAAAAAATGGTTGCATAATGGAGAAGGAGATAATGGTTCCAAGAGATGAGGTACAAGTGATGGCAGATGAGGCTATGGGGAGACGTCCTAAAGCCCCAGTGTACACTTGGAATTGTAGTAGTATTTGCACTGTGCGTCAGGAATCTATTGACAAATTTCGAGAGTTTCTAAGAGAATATAGTAAAAAAAGTATAAAACAGAAGATTAAGGTGCTTCAAAGTCTGGATCCATGCAGAGTGAGAGAGAATACTGGTTTGCAGGGTCATTCTCTGGCTTGTCTATCTAGAAAAGTGTGCAATAGTGTTTTCCATCATTTTAGGATGCTGGCTGTTCATCATACTGAAATGAGAAAGTTTGTGAGACGGTTGTATTTTGCCAAAAGTCCAGCAATAAAGTTAAATGAATTGAATAGGGCTCTGTTCCGAGGAACGGTATCAGATGTAGAGAAGGTTGTTGATGAAATTCAGTTTTGTTACTTTGGTCCTGAACAAAACAGTGCAGAGAAGGACACAGTAAATGAGGAAGAAGTGGAAGAGAATGTAGAACCCTCTGTAAGTAACACATTTAATGATCACATAACAAAATTTGCAATAGTCTCTAATGAAAGACCAAATTTTACTTGTATTTGTTGCCGCAGAACTCATTATAGAAAACAAACTAGGAATGTTGATCTCTACAGAAAGAGTGAAAATGAAGATAATTATAAGTGGAAGGATTTTGCAACATATATATTTCTAGAAAATTGTTTTGATTTGGGTGAAGATCAGCGTATTTGTAAATACTGTTACAACAAGTTAGAGGAAAATAGAATGCCGACCAGAGCTGTACATAATAATTTAGAATTGGATGCTATTCCTGCTGAACTTTCTGAATTAAATACATATGAGTCTATACTCATTCAATGTGTTCATCCGTTCCAGACCATAGTACCTATGGAGCCCAAAACTGGTAAATTACCTCCTTCTGATTTACTGAGAGGTTTAAAAGGAAGAGTGGTGTATTTGCCCTTGGATTTGAAAAAAAATATGGAAACTATTGATGCGGATACTTTGGAAACTGAACCATTAGTTATTCTGGTTAATGGTGTACCTACAAAGAATAAGAAGATTTGGCAGGAGCTGGTAGATGTGCGGAAAGTACAAAGAGCAAATTTGTATTTGAAAAGGAATAACAAATGGTATGAATCAATTTATATAGAAGAAGAAGAAGAAGAAGAAGATTTACAAGAAGACACAGAAACACCAACTGGACAAATTGAAAAAGTGGACAAGTCAAAGGAAGAAGAAATTTATGAACATTTTAGCATACATCCTCTTCATTCAAAAGAAGTTATGGGAGATAATATTGATCTCTTTCAGATGAAGAAAGCAAAAGGAACTCCCGTGAGTGTATGGGAGGAGAGCTTGGAAGCTCGATGTTTTCCCCAGCTGTTTCCTAAAGGAAAAGGAGGACGATACGATGAACGTCCAGAACAGATTCCAGCTTCTGAGTATCGGACTACAAGACTATATGCTGAAGATCCCAGATTTCGACAAAGTATTCCTTATTTGTTCCATCTTTTATTTGAAAGCGACTTGTCTGCACTGTCTTATGCAGTAAATCACATTTTAAAAAGTGGAGTACATTTACAAAATGTGTCTGCTAAGGATTTTATGGAGAAAGTGCAGCACCGAGATGATCATTTGGAAACACAACTGATCAATCTGATGGCTTGTCAGCGTGGGACAAATGAATATTGGTACCGACGCCATGGTGAATTAAAATGCATGTTACGGAATTTAGGAACACCAACATGGTTCGTTACCCTAAGCTGTGCGGAGTACGCTTGGGATGATTTACTGGATTTTCTACGAGAGGCAAATTCAAACATTGAAAACATCGAATACAAGACAGCAGGAGAACTGTGCTCATTGGATCCGGTTAATGTTTGCAGATATTTCAATCATAGATTTGAGGCTATGATGTCCTTCATCTGCAATAAAAAAAATCCACCTCTTGGAGAAGTAGTAGATTTCTTTTGGAGAAAAGAGTACCAGGCAAGAGGTGCTCCTCATATTCATATGCTGTTGTGGATCAAGGATGCCCCAAAGTTTGGAACAGATACTGATGAAGCAGTGTTATCTTTCATTGAAGAATATGCAACATGTGCTATACCAAAAAGCACAGAAGAGAAAAAGTTAAAGGAGCAAGTTTTACGTTTCCAAAGTCATCGGTGTGGAAAATACTGTCGACGGAAATACAAGAGCAAAGATAAATACTACACTAAGGTGCCGATCACGATCCGGTAAAAAATTCCCCCGTGCGACTCGTATCGGGTCTTTTTACCGTACGAATCGTACAAGTGCCGTACGAACTGGCAATCACGATTCGCATGGTAAAAAGTCCATACGACCCGCACCGGGAATCATTCCCCACACGTCCTCGGGTCGGAAAATGTGTCCGACACGTCCTCGGACGATTTACCTTACAAACGTAAAAATCCAAGTCCGACCGAGGAATCACGATCCATCCCGTGCGTCCGAGCCTACAACCGTATGGAAAAAACACCGTCTGCACCGAACACCAATAGCAACCATGGAGACATGTGCCCGCATACGCGCCCAACACTCCCCCCAGCCCCCGTACGTCCGACACGTACCCCCCGTATATGTATACCCCCACCCGTCTATGTACACCCCAGTACGTTCCAGTCGTACCCCCACCCCAGTACGTGTCGTACCACCGTCAATGTAAACCCCCCCACCCCTGTACGTGTCGTACCACCGTCTATGTACACCCCAGTACGTTCCAGTCGCACCCCCACCCCAGTACGTGTCGTACCCCCCGTGTACCTACACCCCAGTACGTTCGAGCCACACCCCCACCCCAGTACGTGTCACAGCCCCGTCTACCTACACCCCAGTACGTTCCAGTCGTACCCCCACCCCAGTACGTGTCGTACCACCGTCAATGTACACCCCCCCACCCCTGTACGTGTCGTACCACCGTCAATGTACACCCCCCACCCCTGTACGTGTCGTACCACCGTCTATGTACACCCCCCCACCCCTGTACGTGTCGTACCACCGTCAATGTACACCCCCCCACCCCTGTACGTGTCGTACCACCGTCAATGTACACCCCCCCACCCCTGTACGTGTCGTACCACCGTCTATGTACACCCCAGTACGTTCCAGTCGTACCCCCACCCCAGTACGTGTCGTACCACCGTCAATGTACACCCCCCCACCCCTGTACGTGTCGTACCACCGTCAATGTACACCCCCCACCCCTGTACGTGTCGTACCACCGTCAATGTACACCCCCCCACCCCTGTACGTGTCGTACCACCGTCAATGTACACCCCCCACCCCTGTACGTGTCGTACCACCGTCTATGTACACCCCCCCACCCCTGTACGTGTCGTACCACCGTCTATGTACACCCCAGTACGTTCCAGTCGTACCCCCACCCCAGTACGTTCCTGGCGCACCCCCAACACAACCTCCTAAGTACGGAGCGCACCCCATGCCCCAACATCACAACCGCATGTACGAGTCGTACAAAGCCACACACAAGGACCAAATCGTACAACCAAATGGCCCATGTACACACCGTACACACGCTCAAAACGCACGTACACAACAAGGACAAAACAAAACAACTCAACAATACACCATTCGAAAGGCACACAGCCACTAAACATGGCCAACAACCACTAAAATAACACAATCACTGACCTGCAACTGTCAAAAACAAACAGAGGCCCAATACACCACCACTCCTTATAACACACCCACCCAAAATTCAAACACTGCCACACCCACCCATGGACCAATAAAAAGGGCCCACACACACAAACCATGAGCCTTTGCAACAGACCCACTGCTGCCAGACACCACAGAACCAGACTACAAGCGACACCACATCTTACACTTGCACACCTTCACACGACCACCCTCACAAACACCCTCTCATCACATTCACACACACACACAACCATCCACACCCCCCCCCAACATCCACACACCCCCCACACCCACACCATCCCCACCCACACCCCTCACCATGCCCACTACCAAGAATCCAAAGTTCAGTCACCGAGAGTTGGAGGTCCTTGTTGATCAAATCCTCAGAGTCGAGCCACAGATCTTTGGAACATTGGTCAGAAGCACCAGCCAGGCAGCCAAAACAGCCATGTGGCAGACCATCGTCGATGCTGTGAATGCTGTTGCGGACACCAGGAGGACCAAGCAGGATTGCCAGAACAGGTGGTACGATCTGCGGAGGAGGGTCAGAGCCAAGAGACAGGAGGAACACGACCAGGCCAACGCCACCGGAGGAGGGCCCTCCCGCAGACCCGTACAGTACCATCCCTGGGAGGAGAGGGTGATGGCCATACTGCCGGTGGAGGCAGTTGAAGGAGTAGAAGGACTCCGAGACCCGGGTGAGTACACAAACAACGCACCTCACATGGGGGGAACTGCAACCACAACCAAAATTAATAACAGCCACGCAACCACCACAAGCCATCGCATTACTCAACCACACTCCATGAGCAGGCACATGCCACTGCTGCCACCATGCCCCATGCACCCAGCTGGACAATGTCAAGTCACAGGCCACAGAAGACAACAACACATGACACGGTAACCCGGATGGCGGGAGTGTGGGCACCAAGAATCACATAGTGCGACTCCAAAGCAGACAACAATGCCCTCTGCCCATATGGCCTAGGTCACAGCCAGACAAACACTGTGTCCCAACACAGGAATGACTTGCCAGCAAATGGCGGATGCCTTGCATCAACACATGGGGGTGAAGGCACTGTTTTGCACATGCCAGCAGCTAATGAACAGCCAACAGTGTGAAAGAGTGGCAGCACACACCACCACAGCAGCAGCGCACAGACACACAGCAGACAAAATGGGTGCCTGGAGATCAGAAACAAACTCACATCAACAGGCCAAGGGCCACTCAAAGATCTGCTAACAGTGTGTGCCCAGGAAGCTGGGCCAAGGTGACAGAGGGTGACACACGGAGGGAGGGAGAGGGGGACACAGAGGGAGGGAGAGGGGGACTGAGAGGGAGGGAGACACAGGAAGATGGACAGAGGGAGGAGGCTGACACACAGAGGGAGGGAGAGGGGGACAGAGAGGGAGGGAGAGGGGGACAGAGAGGGAGGGGGACACAGGAAGATGGACAGAGGGAGGAGGCTGACACACAGAGGGAGGGAGAGGGGGACACAGAGGGAGGGAGACACAGGAAGATGGACAGAGGGAGGAGGCTGACACACAGAGGGAGGGAGAGGGGGACACAGAGGGAGGGAGAGGGGGACACAGAGGGAGGGAGAGGGGGACACAGAGGGAGGGAGAGGGGGACACAGAGGGAGGGAGAGGGGGACAGAGAGGGAGGGAGAGGGGGACAGAGAGGGAGGGAGACACAGGAAGATGGACAGAGGGAGGAGGCTGACACACAGAGGGAGGGAGAGGGGGACACAGAGGGAGGGAGACACAGGAAGATGGACAGAGGGAGGAGGCTGACACACAGAGGGAGGGAGAGGGGGACACAGAGGGAGGGAGACACAGGAAGATGGACAGAGGGAGGAGGCTGACACACAGAGGGAGGGAGAGGGGGACACAGAGGGAGGGAGAGGGGGACACAGAGGGAGGGAGAGGGGGACACAGAGGGAGGGAGAGGGGGACAGAGAGGGAGGGAGAGGGGGACAGAGAAGGAGGGAGACACAGGGAGAGCAAATCAGTCCTTTGGTGTGTGGGAATGTCTGCTCGTCAGCAGGTGGACTGCGTGCATGTAGACAAGGGTGCCCAGTGCCAGAACCCCCCCTCTTCATCATGGCAAAACGCAGGGCCATGTTACAACCTGTACACGAGCACAAGGACAGCCACCTGCATCATATGAGTGTGTGGATCCACTCCATGTGCACATGTACAGTGCTACAAGGAAGGCGCAAACGCATAGCTCGGCACACATGCACACTCCACTGCTGACTGCAGTCACACTTGACGCAGCAAGTAAGACTGTGCCACACATAGTTAAAGGGGCCAAATTGGTGCCCAAGGGACACACACATGCACAAGTGCACTGTGAGTGGAATGCAAGACAGATCCTAATTCCAAGAGGAAATGTGCCAACTTTGTAACGGATGCAACATGGATGTTGCATGGATCAAAAGTAACATTGTCTCTCTCACACACAGGTCAACGTCGTGCTGCACCCCCCAACACTGGGGGGGAACACTCACAGGACCCGGATCTGCAGGAGACCGATCCCACCGGCAGCGACCACTCTCACCACTCTGCGGACGACCCCGACCGACCTGGCCCCTCTGGTGTCCAACCACCTGCAGCACCTGCGTCAGGTACAACCGTGCCAACCACCACCCCCACTCCTGCCACATCCCAGGAGACACCCAGGATCCCTGCCCCAACACCACAATGCAGCCAGGCTCGCCAGGAGGGACACGGTGTCCCGGGCACCCAGGAGGAGGCAGGCGACAACGCCAATGCCACCCCTCAGGGGTCCCGGAGACCCCATGTGCCCACAAGTGCAGGCCAGACGCAAGTGGGCAGGGGTGGTGGGAGTGGAGAGCGGCGGAGGCGCGAGCCTGACCAGTTGGCTGGGGATCCGGTATTTTCCCATGTCCGTAACATCCTGGACTCATACCGGCAGGACACCACGGGCATGGCCCAGGTTGTGTCCGTCCTCGAGGGGATCAAGGTCCAGCAGGCCCAGCAACATGCGGAGCTAATAGCCTGTCTACAGCTACACCAACGGAGGATGGAGGACAGACAGGCTGAGCAAGTGACGGCGTCCCAGGGGATTCACGCTGAACTCCGTCGGATGGCCGACACCATGGCCGACCCTCCCTGTGCCAGAAGGCGGAGAACATCACCACCCACAGGGAGGGATCATGAGGAGGAGGAGGAAACATCCGACGGAGCATCCCAGACGTCGTCACGGCCTGCTGCTGAGGTTCCCCGCAGGAAGCCGGGTCGTCCACGGAAAGGACCGTGAGGGTGGCTGCTACATCACCATCTCCCAGGACACCTGGCCTGGCACCTGGCCCACTGGAGCAACAGCATCACAGCATCAAGAGACATTCTCTGCCACATGGCCCTGCTGGTCACTGGCTGACCAATGTTGACAAAGACTGTGGCATGGACTCTGAGGATTTCCAATGGCAAGGACACCAACTCCCCTACTGAACTTTGGATTCCCTAATCCCGGAAAGGCCCTCACTTGGCCCCCCCCCCCCAATAATAAATCACACTATTAAGAGTAGATGCCTGCTGGTAGCATTATTACCTAACATGTGTCTTGTACAGTCTAAACATGCCTGAGTCATCTGTTCACTTCAACCATCCACACCCTGGGGCCTGAGTCTGGCACAGGACACATGGGTCACAGTTTTCTAGGCAAGACAGACATGGAGCACCATACACACCCGTGATGGTCAGAACCAGCTGAGGGGGTGGCCGAACAACCGTGCTGACAGACACATTGAGTACAGCAACAGTCATGCGCAGAGGTCAGGGATCCTGGCCCGTGTCCTGGGGGGCACCCAGGTACGTGTAGACAGGTGGCAGAACCATGTCCTGCAAGCTTGAGTCCGGTGGATGCAGAGAATGGGGTCATGGACAACGTTGGATGCATGGGGATGGCACATGTCACAATACCCACACAGTCATGGACATCATGCCCATTACACAGTCTCAGCACACACACACAGCTTGCATCTTGCCACTCAACACATTGACACATAGCCACAATCAGGGAATACCATGCCAGACATGCAGGATGCACCGTGCCAACACACCAGCATTGACTGAGAAGAGGCACCTTGGAGGCATAGGGACACCTTTAATAGTCATGTGTTTGGGATTGCAGAGGCAACTTGAAGTACACATGAACACATCATGTGGAGTAACATGTGGCTCCAACACTGGCACCCCCCTTCTGCAGCACAAATGCGTGATAGCCATGGAACTGGCACACAAGTGTCGGATAATAGCTAAATACCCACAGCTGCTCACGGAGAGCCTGCCATACACCATACATCCGCTGATGTGGAAGTCCCACGCCATGTCAAGACAATGTTAACCGTATGTGTCCGAGGGCAGTGTCACACACATTGATGCCTTCATCACAATCCACCATCCCATCACTGATGACTGACAACCAGGCAGCCCATCTATTCAGGTGTACCCAGCTGCATGTCGTGTCCCATGGGGATGCCACATGTCTGCAGAGGACCCAAACCCCGACCGGGGCAGTGTGCACACATCGTGAACAACTGCCACACCCAATACACCCCAGATGCATCCCTTACCCCATGGAGACTTCCAAACGTGTCCGTGCCTGTAACGCTGAGTCAGCCCACGATGCCATGTCCATGAGGAATAGCAGTGCCACAACAATGCAACCAGCAAACGGCATGCGCAGGTACCTGGGGAAGAGAGACACACAAGAAGTCAGCCACAAGAAGCACAGCCACTTGCATGTGCATGTACTCGACACATGTATGTATGACAACATGCTAGGTCACAATTATGTCTGGGGAAATACTACCATCACTGCCACCATGACTCCAGTGACACACCCACACACACCTCTGACCCATGTGCCATACATGCAGGTGGAGACACACATCACAACGCATGCCACACGGGGACCAATGCGTGCACACTCAGACCCTGGTACTCACCACTAAGCAAAGAAGTCGCGTATGAGCCGAGTCCGGATGTCCTCTTGCGGCTCCACATCCTCCACATCACTAGCCCCATTGCCAAGCCCTTCGTCCTCCACGGGTGGATGGTCCTCGTCATCTTGATCCAGGATGAGGGGCACAGCTCTTTCAACTGCCATGTTGTGCAGCATGCAGCAGACCATGAAGATCTTGCAGACCTTCGCCGGGGCATATGGGAGTGCGCCGCCGGTCTTGTGGAGGCACCGGAATCGGCTCTTCAGCATGCCAAACGTCCTCTCTATCACTCGCCTTGTCCGGCCATGGGCGGTGTTGTAGCGGAGCTGGGCCGGCGTGATGGGGTTGCGGAGAGGTGTCAGCAGCCAAGGCATGTTGGGATAGCCAGCGTCCCCTAAATGGAAAGCACATGGATATCGTTAGAACAGGCGAAGCGGTAGTGCTGCTCGGCCAAACAGAATACAGGACAGACAGACTGTACCCACCAACAACACATGCACGTTCGTTGCGCAGCTGCATCATCATATCAGGCATCCCGCTACGCCTCATGATGTAGGCATCGTGTGCTGATCCTGGAAAACGAGCACAGACATGTGAAATCACCATGTTGGACAGACACACCACAAGGGCATTGATGGAGTGGTAGTGCTTCCGATTGCGGTACGCCACCTCCCGTGCGTGTGGTGGTACCAAACCTACATGTGTCCCATCTATGGACCCAATGACATGGGGCATCCCTCCCAGGGCATAGAAACCACGTTTGACCTCAGTCATCTGTTCAGGGGTTGGGAACTTGATGAAGTCATCCAGGTGAATCAACATGGCCTCCAAGAAATCATGCAGCACACCGCTGAACATGCTCTGGGACATGCCACCAACATGAGCTATGGTATATTGGAAGGTACCCGTGGCAAGGAAATGTAGGGCAGCCATTACCTTCAGCTGGGGTGTCAGTGCCGTAGGATACCTGTGCTGCGGTTGCAGGTGTGGTGCCAGTCTCGCCGTCAGCTCCAGAATCAACGGTTGGGTGAAGCGGTAGAGCCGGATGCTGTCATTCTCCTGCATGGTGGCCAAGTCTGGAATTCTTCGGGCAACAGGAGGCGCTCTGCAGTAATTTGGAAGTGACAAGGAAGAGTGAGTGCACTACGAGAACAACTCATGTCTACTGAGCACATGTAAATCTGCCAATACACACATGCCACATAGGGAGTCAGGCATGTGCTACATGCCCAGGACACGTATGGATGCAAGGTGACACTCCTTCCAAGACCCAGCTACACACGGTGATTGAGAACCTCCCCATGCCACGCCATGGGAATAGCTGTGTCCCAGTGCAAGTGAACAGCCCGACGCAAGACAGAAGTGACATACACCCACACATCAGCAGAAGTAGGATGCCGATTGTAGAGACTGGTAGCGGAACACCGGAGCCACAGGTCACATGACATTACACTAGGCCTGCCCACACACCTTGCCATGAAGGTGCACATGTCATGACTCACCACACATTCCTTGTGAGGATGCTGACATGGCCTTGTCACGCTACTCCGTGTCCCATGCATACATGTGCACCTCACATCAGATACCACATGTGGCATGGTGTGCGGAACAGTGTGCAATGACAATCTACACACAGACACATGTTGGTTGCTGCAACGGCTGCAGCTTTTGAGGGTGCTACAACATCAACCTGATGTAAATCCCGGACACATAAATGACATAGTCACATTGTGCACTGTGGGTAGTGACAAGTCAGGTGTCATGACCCCTGTACCGGGCATCATGGGACACTTCCGTGTGTTGGTGTCCGTGCCATGCCAGTGACGCTCACCCCAAGTGCGCAGTACGACATGCACACATGTCAAAGGAGTCAAGGGCATGCCTGGCACACATTGCACCCTCACACAGTACACCTGTACACATCTCATCATACATCTGGTGCCTCCTCCACTCAGGAGGCATGTTCCACATCACAGCCTGTCACACCTGTGCCCCACACATGTAGTAATGCACAGACGATGCCTTGATGTCCATTCCTGGACAAGTATGTCCATCCATGGACAAGTATGTCCGCCCTATTCCTACCTGTGTGTCGACTATCACCACAGTGATGTGTACAAACCGGCGTACTGCTGCTAAGAGGGCCTGTGTATGTTCCCCAATCACTGTGGGAGTGATGCCGTATGTGTACCCATCGTGATGGCGAGCGTACAGGCATTTGTACGGTCCGTACCACAACGAGTACGCATACGCGTGCAGACCCATAGTGATAGTGAGCGTACATGCGAGTGTACGGCCCTCTCACTATGGGTCTGCACGCGTATGCGTACTCGTTGTGGTACGGACCGTACAAATGCCTGTACGCTCACTATCACTATGGTTCTGCACGCGTATGCGTACACGTAGTGGTACGGACCGTACACTCGCATCTACGCTCACTATCACTATGGTTCTGCACGCGTATGCGTACACGTAGTGGTACGGACCGTACACTCGCATGTACGCTCACTATCACTACGGGTACACAGACCCATAGTGATAGTGAGCGTACAGGCATTTGTACGGTCCGTACCACAACGAGTACGCATACGCGTGCAGACCCATAGTGAGAGGGCCGTACACTCGCATGTACGCTCACTATCACTATGGTTCTGCACGCGTATGCGTACTCGTTGTGGTACGGACCGTACAAATGCCTGTACGCTCACTATCACTATGGTTCTGCACGCGTATGCGTACACGTAGTGGTACGGACCGTACACTCGCATCTACGCTCACTATCACTATGGTTCTGCACGCGTATGCGTACACGTAGTGGTACGGACCGTACACTCGCATCTACGCTCACTATCACTATGGTTCTGCACGCGTATGCGTACACGTAGTGGTACGGACCGTACACTCGCATCTACGCTCACTATCACTATGGTTCTGCACGCGTATGCGTACACGTAGTGGTACGGACCGTACACTCGCATCTACGCTCACTATCACTATGGTTCTGCACGCGTATGCGTACACGTAGTGGTACGGACCGTACACTCGCATGTACGCTCACTATCACTACGGGTACACAGACCCATAGTGATAGTGAGCGTACAGGCATTTGTACGGTCCGTACCACAACGAGTACGCATACGCGTGCAGAACCATAGTGATAGTGAGCGTACAGGCATTTGTACGGTCCGTACCACTACGTGTACGCATACGCGTGCAGACCCATAGTGATAGTGAGCGTACATGCGTGTGTACGGTCCGTACCACTACGTGTACGCATACGCGTGCAGACCCATAGTGATTTTGAACGTAGGCATGCATGTACGGGCCGTTGCCATGCATTTGGGGTGCCCTAGGGCCCGGAAACGCACCGTACCTGTGTGTGATTCTCCTAATTACATAGGGGACAAGTATTAAGGCCTACATGCATGCTGGTTGTCATGGCGACCAGGTTCAAATTTCGATTTTGTTCTGGAAGGTGCACAGCAGAAGTCAGTTGGAATTCTTCTACTTTGTTGCAATGTGTTTGTGGGGCTGACATCATGCAGGAGAATGAAACCGATAGAGAACCCACAGACTGCTAGGTTTGAAGGGATTGGTGGAAACATAGGATGCAAATGTGAGTGACCAATCACTCTGTACTCCTGTGCATGAGACTGGGCAGAAGGCCACATATAAGGCAGCCAGGTCCCATGAGGGATTACTTGCCTGCACATCTTTGCATTTGTCGACCAAGCTGCTGCTACTGATTCCCTGGAACCATGTCAAGGGCTGTGGAGAGGACACAGCCATTCACCCTGGAGGAGAACATGGCTCTGCTGGATGTGATCCTCCCACAGTACCCCATGCTGTATGGGCGACCAGGGTATCAGGTGAGTGCATAGGCCACTGCCACAGACTGTCCCTATGTTGTGACTGTGTCTTCAGGCATTGTGACCCGGTGTGACACACATGCCATGTACTGTCGGGGGGGTACAAGGGGGGGGGTGCCTGATGTCTCCCAGCAGTGCCCTGAGACAGGAGGGGTGTGTGCAGAGTCCTCCCAGCAGTGCCCTGAGACAGGAGGTGTGTGTGCAGAGTCCTCCCAGCAGTGCCCTGAGACAGGAGGTGTGGGTGTGATGCACAGTGTGAGCCTTGATCATTGATTGTGACATTGCCATCATTCCACCTGAGTACCCACTATGGCACGTACTGCCTTTTCCCTCACCAGAGGATGATGTCCCTATGACAGAGGTGCAATGCGTTGGCTGCATTACATGCCATGTAGTAACCAGCTATTATGTTCACATATGTCTCTCTGTGACATGTGGCTGGTGTATTGATGTGGTGTCACTTGTACTTCCTCACAGGTAGGCGCCACTGCCAAGGAGCAGATCTGGCTGACCGCCGTCAGTGCCGTGAGGCGTGTGGATGGTCGGAGGCGGAGCCTGTCCCAGGTGAGGAAACGCTGGCAGGATATCCGGTGCTGGACGCGGAGGATTGCACGGCTCCTGCTGGGGGACTCACCTGAGAGCCACAAGAACCGCGGCCGCCGCCGTCTGACCCACCTCCACAGGCGTGTGCTGCCGGTGGTCTTTCCAGACCTGGAGAGGCGCTTACAGGCGATGCAGCAGGCGGAAGGGGGTAGGTACATGTGCGTTTGTTGTGTGTCACCGGCATTTGTAAGGGCACAGTGGCATTAATTCACTGGCAGGGTTTAAAGGTGCTGTGCCCATCCAGTTTGCCCAAGTGTAGCGCTGCGCCCCTGCCACCCTTCCCCTCCTTGCAATGTGTTCCCTGGTCTGTGTGTAGTCACTCCTTCACAAGGTAATGTAGGCTGGCGCTTTGTCCACGAGAACAATGACTGTAGCATCATGGGTGGTGGTGGTGGGTAACAGGTTGTGGGACCTTGCCTGTGAACTGTCAAGTTCACTGCATGTGGGTTCCATGTCAGTTGGCACTGATGCTGGCTCCAGACATGGGAGTTGGTCTCTCATGTGTCATGCCTTACAGCGCGCATGTCCTATGTAGTGGCCTGTGACATGATGTGCATGAGTGTGCGCTACGCATAGTGCAGGGATGGTGACGTGTGTAGCAGTCATTCCCATTCAGTAGCATGTAGTTGCGTGCCCAATACTGTCCCCTGGGGCACCTTATCCTCAGTGTTGTTTGTGTCATCATCAACGTGGACACTCTCACTGTCTACAGCGTAGGTTGTGCTCTGTGCCATTGTCCCCTGTCACCATGTATATAGACGTGCTATTATGTACAGGTGTCCACTGTGCAGCCTGACCTGATTGTCCCTCTTCATACTCACAGTTGCCAGTGCCTGTGTGTCTTGTTATACTCATCTGAGGATGGGCACTGGTACCTCATTATTTGTACAGGCGCACCTTTGCTGTTTTGCGTCCAATCTAGCCTTTTGCCTGCCACTGTGTTTATCACCCAGACTATGAGATGTTGGTGCCACCTGTGTCTCAGCAATTAGCATCGTGTGGGGGTTGCTTGGGGCGGGCAATGCCTATGTGTCAAATCCTGATTCCTAATTGCTGGGTCTGGACAGTGTGTGATGTTACTGGACACACACGCAAGGTGCAGTGACCGAGTTATGTTGGGCATGTTTGCAGCATTACCTATGCAGCATGTGTCTCAAGTTCATGGATATTGTCCCTGGTCATAGGTATTTTCACAAACGCTGTGTGGTGCAGAGGCAGTGCAGGATTGTCCCCAGGGCCTGGGTGCTATGTCAGACTCCGTTTCCTGTCATCAGCTATTGTCTCATGCTCTCCATGGTATTTCAGTGGCATGGTGGCTCAACCAACTGTGTTTCATGCCCTACATCGGTACCTTGTTTTGCAGATGTTAGGGATCTGCCTCTTCAGGCTATGCAATGTTGACTATGTAGATTGGACTCATGTGACAGATGTGTACAGGTGTCTGATTAATTTCTGTCTCTCCACCCTGCCCACAGCATCGTCGGGGGACACAGAGGGAGACATGGACACGGACCAGGCGGAGGGACCGAGCACCAGTGGCAGCCGTGACATCGGGGCTGGCACATTGAGTGGGACAGAGGCGGAGGATAGTGTGGCCGAGGACCTGTCGACTGGCACATCAGACTACGAAGCTGACAGGTCCGAGGAGGATGTCTCAGAGTTGGCGGAGGCTGCACCAGCAGCTGACAGTGGAACAACACCTGCCACCGCCCCCTCAGTTCCCACCAACCGCCTCCCACTTGCTCGTGTCCCTTCCCAGCGTGCCCGGTCACCGCATGTCTCCTTCCTGCCAGGCACCGCACCCCCTGCCCCTGTCTCCACTGCTGCCGCCAATGCTGAGTCTATGGACATCCAGCGGCAAATGCAGGTTGGTCAGGCTGCGATCCTGAATGTCCTCCATTCCCACGGGAAAACCCTCAGCAACATCGAGGCATTCTTGGAGGGCATTCATTCTTTGCAGGCTGACCAACGCAACTTGCTGAGGTCCCTAGACTCCACACTGACTGCAGCAGTGGGTCTCCTGCAGCGCGACCTCCCCCCACCTACCCCTGCCCCATCCACACTTCCCACTTCCATGCCTGTCCCACGTACACCCAGACGTCGGCATGCACCCACCACAACAGACACAGGCACCACACCAGCAGGGAAGGTCCACCGCACTCCTCCTGACACGCACACACAGGGTGAGATAGGCACACCCACTGGGTCGGGGGGCAAACGTGTGACACGCAGCCAGAGTGGGAGTCCGCATTCCACACAATCCACTCCCTCCAAATCCCCTCCCCTCAGCTCTCCTGGCCACATCTCCCCCAAGGACTCCTTCATGGCCGCTCTGTCCCTGAGCCCCACAGTTACGCCACCACGCAAGCGGTCAAGGAAGTCCTCGGTCAGGGTGGTTGAGTCTCCCCCCCTGTCTCCACCCTCCCCCGGTGGCGCTGCAACCCATCCCTCTGAACCCCCCCCCTCCTTGGGGCCTGAGGTCACTTCGGGTGCAGGGGACTCCCTGGAGGACCTTGCTAAGGTGTGTAGTGCCATCCTGGCCTCCGCCTTTGGCCATGACACACCCCCTGTGGTTGAGTCCTCCATCCCTGCACCCACAACGCCGCCCCTTTGCCCTGATGTCCCTGCGGTGCCTGTTGCTTCCCCCCCCCCTGATGCCCTCACCAGTATGGAAGACGATGGCATTTGACTGTGCAGGCAAGGTAGGGGACACACATCCCACTGTGTCCCCCATGCAGCTGGGAATAATTGACTGCCCTATGGCCTTTGTTGACTTTGAACTGCCTTTGATCCACGGACATTGTGCTCATGCTGAATAAAGCTTATTTTTTTTTTCATTATCACACTCCTGCTATGGTGGTATTGGTGTTGGTGGGGCTGCTACATTGTTTTGGGTGGTGTTTAAGGCTTTGGGTGTGTGGGATTTGTAGTAGTGTTCTGCTCTTTGGGGCCACCCTAGGATCTGTGTGCCATCACAAGGTGTTGGCTAACTTCCTTAGGTCATGTCAGCAGTTACTGCATGGTTCAATTGTCCCAGGGTGTATTCCTTCCTCTGTGTACCCAGTTTCTTCCCTGCAGGGTGTTCCCAATGTTTAGCGCAGAGCTGTGTGTACATGAGCTGTGTGTGTGACGGAGCCCTTCTACTTTGGCCATGCATGCATGGCCATGTCTCCACCTGCAACAATCGTGGCATCCTTGGTGATCACTGTACTTGTGTGTGGAGTCAGTTGACATGAGTTCATGGGGACATGTTCCCTTGTAGGCAGTATGGATGTGGGTAATTGTGGCATCACACACATGTGTTACACCCCTCCTGGGTGTGGACACTGCTGGGAGGACTCTGCACCCACCCCTCCTGGGTCTGGACACTGCTGGGAGGACTCTGCACACACCCCTCCTGGGTCTGGACACTGCTGGGAGGACTCTGCACACACCCCTCCTGTCTCTGGGCACTGCTGGGAGGACTCACCACCCACCCCTCCTGGGTCTGGACACTGCTGGGAGGACTCTGCACCCACCCCTCCTGTCTCTGGGCACTGCTGGGAGGACTCACCACCCACCCCTCCTGTCTCAGGGCACTGCTGGGAGGTCTCTGCACCCACCCCTCCTGTCTCAGGGCACTGCTGGGAGGACTCTGCACCCACCCCTCCTGTGTCAGGGCACTGCTGGGAGGACTCTGCACCCACCCCTCCTGTGTCAGGGCACTGCTGGGAGGACTCCACACCCACCCCTCCTGTCTCAGGGCACTGCTGGGAGGTCTCTGCACCCACCCCTCCTGTCTCAGGGCACTGCTGGGAGGACTCCACACCCACCCCTCCTGTGTCTGGGCACTGCTGGGAGGACTCTGCACCCACCCCTCCTGTGTCAGGGCACTGCTGGGAGTGATGGGCACCCACCCCTCCTGTCTCAGGGCACTGCTGGGAGGACTCCACACCCACCACTCCTGTCTCAGGGCACTGCTGGGTGGACTCTGCACACACACCTCCGATTTCTGGATATGTGCGCTTGGCACATACACGGTGGGGTTACGCACACTGCATTAGAGGTGAGGGTACGAGTCTACTGACACTGGTGTGGTGGGGGTACGCTCCGTACGTCCGCGGGTGTGGGTACGGGTCGTACTTACACTGTTGGGCAGGGGGGTACGCTCCTTGCATTCGTGGGTGGGGGTTCGAGTCGTACTTACACTGTTGGGCTGGGGGTACGCTCCGTACGTCCGCGTGTGGGGGTACGGGTCGTACTTACACTGTTGGGCTGGGGGTACGCTCCGTGCGTCCGCGTGTGGGGGTACGGGTCGTACTTACACTGTTGGGCTGGGGGTACGCTCCGTGCGTCCGCGGGTGGGGGTACGGGTCGTACTTACACTGTTGGGCTGGGGGTACGCTCCGTGCGTCCGCGGGTGGGGGTACGGGTTGTACTTACACTGTTGGGCTGGGGGTACGCTCCGTACGTCCGCGTGTGGGGGTACGGGTCGTACTTACACTGTTGGGCTGGGGGTACGCTCCGTGCGTCCGCGGGTGGGGGTACGGGTCGTACTTACACTGTTGGGCTGGGGGTACGCTCCGTACGTCCGCGGGTGGGGGTACGGGTCGTACCTACACTGTTGGGCTGGGGGTACGCTCCGTACGTCCGCGGGTGGGGGTACGGGTCGTACTTACACTGTTGGGCTGGGGGTACGCTCCGTACGTCCGCGGGTGGGGGTACGGGTCGTACTTACACTGTTGGGCTGGGGGTACGCTCCGTGCGTCCGCGTGTGGGGGTACGGGTCGTACTTACACTGTTGGGCTGGGGGTACGCTCCGTGCGTCCGCGGGTGGGGGTACGGGTCGTACTTACACTGTTGGGCTGGGGGTACGCTCCGTACGTCCGCGGGTGGGGGTACGGGTCGTACTTGCACTGTTGGGCTGGGGGTACGCTCCTTGCATACGGGGTGGGGGTAGGGTCCGTACATATCCGTCCCCACGCTATGTGATGTTTGTGCGGCCCGTACCCAGGCCTTTGCCACGTGGGTGCGATCCGTCCCGCCATTGTTGGGGTGACGTGTGTGGGCGTGGTCCGACTCGTACCCACGCTCTTCAGGCGTGGGTACGGGACGTACCTGTCTGGTTGTGTTGCCGGTTCGCGTGGTGACGGACTTCCGTTGTGGCGGTCGCTGGATTATCAGGACACGCCCCCACCCCCTCGTGGTGACCAGGGCATGGGAGTCAGGTATGTCCAGGCCATGTGTAGTGTGTCACTCATGTGGTTGTTTTGTGGCCTGCCCTGGTCGTGCCACCCCCACCCCACCCCACTTTCCCCCCTCCCTTAGTTATTCTGACCTTCTGCGGCGTCTGCGTCGTAACCTGTAGAGGAGGTGTACTGCTATGAGGGCAGGGATGACTCGTAGGTTCGGGTCCATGTCTGTCCGTCGCGTACTGGTACTCCTTGCTCGCGTCGTCCTGTCGCGTACGGGTCCTCCTTGATCGCGTCGTCCTGTCGCGTACGGGTCCTCCTTGGTGGCGTCGTCCTGTGTGTCCGTCACGTACTGGTCCTCCTTGTTCGCGTCGCCGTCTGTCCGTCGCGTACTGGTGGTCCTTGTTCGCGTCGTCCTGATTTCCCGGCAGTTTTTGGCTGCCGCAAAATATTCACCGTGCGGGGTGACGTCGGTGCGAATCGTGATTCCTGGGTCGTGAATGGCTGGCTGCGTGCGTCCCGACGTCAGGTCGGCGCTTTCCCGGATCGCATTGGTAGGTGTTTTTTGTTCGGTCGGTCTTTTTTACGATTCGTACGGTTATGGTGTACCCGTGCGAATCGTAATTCCATGTTTGTATATTTTGACGACCGGGTACGCGTCGGACGGAGAATATGCTCCGTCCGACGGTTCGTACCCGGTTTTTACCGGATTGTGATCGGCACCTAAATGTCGATTTGGATTTCCTAGACCTGTTCTTTCAAATGGAAGAGTCAACAGTTTTATGTCAGCTGTGAGACATACTATCACAAGAAAATCACCTAAGAATACCTACAACCTAAAAAGAAAAGAAGAATCAAAAAATATAAATGACTACAACCCAGTCATTTTATCCATGTGGAACGCTAACATGGATATACAGTATGTAGCTGACAATTCCATTGCTGTTGCTCGATATGTAACGTCTTACATTACAAAATCAGAAAAAACAGAATTGAAGGAAATGTGGGAAGAGATTTCTCACGAGAAGACTGTCAGTAAGAAGCTGTACAGTTTCAGTTTGAAGATGTTATCGCATCGAGAAATTGGATCCTACGAATGTTCAGATAGGTTATCTTCTGCAAGTCTCTACTCGAAGTCAAGAAGAATAATTTGGGCAAGTTTAGGCCTTGCAGCAATGAGAAATCGGGTACTGAAATCTGTTGGAGAAATTGAATATTTGGCCGAGAATGACCCAGAAAGTACAGATATTTTGAAATCAAACATGTTGGACACATATTATCCCAAGAGAAGTCAACATCTGGAGAACAAGTGTCTCTATGAAGTGCTGCAGAACTACATTTATTGACGGAAAGCCGCAGAAGACATCAACAATGGAAAATATAAAGTCGTTGGTGAGGAAGAATGTTTGGTGAAGCAAACAAAAGGAAGTTTGATAAATCACAGGAAGCTGAGTTGCGACACTACTGACAAGAAGGAATTTTACTACTTGGCTCTTTTACAGTTGTTTAAACCATGGCGTACAGAGGATGAACTACTGGGAGAATTTCAAAGCTATGAAGATTCTTTTAATGCTTGCAAAGACAGCATACAATGCAGTACATTCTCAAGTTATCTGCAAATGTTAAATGAAGAAATTGAACAGGAAACTACAATTGCAGCAGAAATAGCTAGAGACAGTTCTCAGGACAGCCAAAGTTCAGGAACACTCAGTCAAGATCACCTAGGACAACCAATCGTTGAAAATGAAGCATCAATAGCCATGAATGAAGTGGAAACGGCTATGAATCAAGCTCAAGAAGAATTTATAGACTTAGAAAATTTGGAAAGACAACTGAATCAAGAGCAGCAACAAATTTATGAAGAGATCAGAAACAAAATTGATCACGGATTTCTACATGAAAAAAAAGAGTGCTCATGCACATCATTTCATCCAATCAGGATGTATGTAAGCGGACAAGCTGGAACTGGAAAAAGTTTCCTTATAAAAGTCATCAGAAGCTACCTACAGCAAAAAACAGATTCTACTTTGTCTTGTGTGGTTACTGCTCCAACTGGGTTAGCGGTACCAAAAACAGTGGTCCTTAACCAATGATTAATAATTCTGAGGCATGTATTTCACTTTGTCAATTAGTTAGCTAATTATGAGCCTAAACGAAATTTACTTTGAGAACAGGGGCTCGCAATATTCAATACGTAATTCAATCCAACAGAGGACAACATCCAAAACACTAAGAGCTGGTATACATCCGTTTATTTTAGCAAATTTTTGCAATATTCATAGGACAGAACAAGGTTGCTCCAAGAGGAAACGTGCATCAAAGAAAGGTGATTGAAAGGTGCGTGAATAGGACAAGGAATGAAAGATACACAGTAGTAAGAGTATTCAATCAATTACAGGCAATGTGGATCGGTTATAATTCACCGTCCAGATACCAAGTAACCTGGTCACATTCATTAGATACAAAGTTAGTATAGTTCAGAGAATGACCCCATAGGTGGTCTTGCACAAGAGACTGAGAATGTGTCTCAGGTAGTAAAGGGTGGGCGTCGACGTTTCGACCCGTCTTGGTGGCCTTGGGTGATTTTAAGCCTTGGCCTTGCGGGTCTTCATCAGGACCAATAGGAGGGCAACCTGACTGGGAGGTGATCTTAACTGAACCACCTGAAACATTAAAACAAGGGAGTGTAAGGAGGTTGTCCTGATTAAAACCATTTAAAAATGCGGTATGTTGGAGTTGTTCACATACCTAGTGGGAATTACACTGAATGAATCACTGGATTGGAGGGCTTGCTATGACAGGTCATGTAATTCGTATCTAATTGAAAAAAATAGTGAGATAGAATCAAATTGGGTAGAGTCATGATCCAAAAGCAATGGTGCAAAACATTGTGGGTATAGCTATTTGGAACTGACTTACAAGCCCTTAGTGAACTCTAGAAAAACAAGGGCATCTTACCGCTTAATGGATTTGTAGCGATATATCCACTGTCTATTCTGGGATAGCCGATGCGTAGATTCAATCAAGGCTAAAAACAAAGAGGGGGCAAGATTACTTTCACACTACGCCTGGTTAATTAATCTGCAATGCGTAGATATGGGCAGTGAAGGCGCTTACCATGCGAGCACAAAATTGTGCTGAAAAAAGGAGCGTCCGTCTCCGTGAGGCCCCAGCGCCGTGTGGGCTCGTCCGTGATAGCCGATGCGTAGATTCAATCAAGGCTAAAAACAAGGAGGGGGCATGATTACTTTCACACTACGCCTGGTTAATTAATCTGCAATGCGTAGATGTGAGCAGTGAAGGCGCTTACCATGCGAGCACAGAATTGTGCTGAAAAAAGAAGCGTCCGTCTCCGTGAGAGCCCCAGCGCCGTGGTGGGCTCGTCCGTGGTTCCGTGCGGTTACCTAGGTAACCGTATGCGTGTTTAAGACGGAAGACCCGGAAATAGAGAAAGGACTCTTGAAGTTGTGTGAGTGCCGATAAAAACAAACTAAATTGCTACAAGACGGGGTGGTAATAAATCACCGTCTGGGGAGCGTAAAGTATTCCTCTTACACTGGATGCCGAAGCGTGAGTCTCCGTATTTGTTCAAAATGAGATACGGGGACCAAATTGTTTCCCGTCTTGTTGCTAATGGAAACCGTAAACAAGTCTATAGGCAGTGTGAACAGACTAGTGTGATTAGAGGCGATCACATTGTTGCTCGGATTGGGGGAAGAGATCAATTTAACATGATGAAGGCAATCAACATATTTAAGAAACTTATAGGCACAGTTGGATACTTCAATACCTTGCAGACACTGCATGGAACAACAATTTCAGTTCACAGATCATGTGTTCACAACTAGTGACAATACAAAAACAATAATATAATTATAAAATGATATAAATTCACAAAACATGTGTCCACACGTATTGACAAAATTATCGAACACCGTTA